>NW_019416231.1:945707-976187 GCF_000390285.2 Anoplophora glabripennis | reverse complement strand
GAAAAAAGTTATAAGCGAAAAACGTGAATTTACGTAAAAATTATACAATTAACCACCCTGTAAACAATCTTCCCCCCATTTTTATGACTGTGGAAACTAATATGTTATTGTACATAATATTTAGCATCTATAGTGATAAATTCAGCTTGCCGAAACGAAAAGTTGCGAAATGGTCATTTCCCAGGTTATTTTCCCGGCCTATGTCCAAAATAGTGCAAAGCGAAAAGGTAATTAGGCAAAAATTTCCGATTTTCTAAATGTTACTCGAATCCCAGTCGACCTGCGGGTCCGGTAATGGCGTACCGCCCTTTTTAGTATATTTTGCCGTATATCTTCCGAATCACAGTCGCAAAACAAAGGAAATGATAGATGGAGGACGGTGGGCATATAGGTTAAAGGTCGACACATTTCAACTTCAGGACAGATAGCCGGTCGTGTAATATTTTATGTATAATATTTGCGAAAAGTCCTTAAAATTAATTTGTTTTGTTTGTTCATGGACTCAAGAGGCAGTCGATTATTCTACACAATGTACGCATTTAAAAATGTTTTTGCCCCGAAATGTCGCGTTCTCCGGGCAATTTGTGTTGATTTCTTTGCAGGATATTACCGTTCTACCATCTTTATTGTCAAAATGAGAATAGATTTGACTGTATACAGGATGTTTTATAATAGTATGTCTTTATACAAGGGGGGTGAATCTGCGCATGATTTTAAGTTAAAAAGTTCATATAAACAACTTTTACCCTACCCCTTGAATATCCCCAGATATCCTGCCATTCCCGTACTTTTGGCCCACCCTGTATAGAAAAGTGTGAATTTACATGACCTGATTCGGCTCAACCAATCAGATTAATCATGCGATCACCTAGTATGGTGTTACCACGCGTGTGTAGAGAACTGTACTATTTGTTCATTAGGCATGTTTAGATTTATTTGTGGCGGTAAAATACATATATTTCAAATTAAACCTATGAAAATTCAAAATTAGAAGAAGTTACTGTATAATCGCAATAGAACAAATGAAATCTTCTTAGCAAGACATATCCGTTATCTTTCTATTTGTTTTAAAGAAAAAAATCTCGCTTCCTTTTATATTTCCCAGTAGACTGCGACATTGACGCGCGATTTTTATTTTTTATTTCCCGTTTCGCGGATTGCAATAGCGCATCTAGACGTCTAAGGAAACAAAGGAGCATCAAAGAAAAAGCCAACCGAGCTGAACGAGTGCCACTTCCAGCCGCCTACCGGTGTGAGACAGGCATAACTAATTTAATTAATAAAATTACCTGGGTTTGACGCCACGAATCTGACAATAGTGTACCCCCCGTCGGGCACGGTGACGGTGTCCTTAAGCGGGGCGTCCAACAGGTTCCTCTTGATGAGTCCCTGCCTGTCTCTATCCTGTACCTCCTCCACGGTGACGTTCTCGCCCAGCCGCTCCATGGCGACTATCCTGAAATTGTGTCCGTGGATGTGCAAGGGGTGGTTGGCGTCGTAGGCGAAGCCCTCGTCGACGAAGACCAGCTCGACGACGGCGTCCAAAGGCACCTGTAAAACAGAACATGTTAATCACTTATATAGGCATGATCGTCATCTTTTATGCGTTCTTTGCTTCAAAAACACGCATTTGTTGACAATGTTCGTCATCAGCGACGTTACAGGGTGTTTTTAAATGAAGTAGCAAAAATGGTACCAGTGAATGTAGAGCCAAAAATAAGAGGATTGAAGTAGAAATGCCTTATATGAAAGTTGCACCCCTGAGGCGATATATCATCTTAAAGGAGGGGTGTTGAAATTCACATTTTAATTTTTTTTCTTTAACATGAGGAATGCTAGAGACACAAAACTTGGTATGAGCATCCTACTAATAAAGAGACAACTTTTCAATATTTGTTCGATCATTGGCGTATTTTATAAAGGAGTGAAACAGTCAACCCCATTGTAATATTTTATTAGAAATTTTTTATATGATGCAAATTATTTATTTAAAAATATTTATTGGGAAGACTGATTAATTGCGCAACTTTTTTGCCTCTTGTAATTTTTCGATAAAACCGATAGTTTTCTAGTAAAAAAATTAGATGCGTCACCGTTCACTAAAGGGGTAATTGCGAAAATTTGTAAAAATAAAGTAGGCGGATGTCATAACAAATAAATTGTTATTTATCATATTAATAAATTGCCACTTTCTGTCAATCAATAATTAGTACCAATTGATTAATTTATTATCAGAATAATTATGGTAAATAATATTTATACCAATGACGAATATGTCGACGTGCTCCAAATGTCTTTCGAATCCAGAAAAAATAGTAACGCTGCAGTAAGATTATACCACCAAAAATATCCATACCGACCGATTCCTCATAGACAAACATTGGCGTCGGTGGAAAGAAGGCTTCGTGAAACTGGTAAAATTCAACCCAATCGTGAGGGTGCCGGAAGAAGGCATAATGTCCCAACTGTTGAAACTAAGGAAGTTATACTGGAACATCTAGAACAAGACTGTGGTACAAGCACGAGACAGGTGTCCAGGCAACTGCAAGTTTCTCACAGTCTTGTATGGAATGTAGCTCATGAAAATCTATACCCTTTTCACCATCAACCCGTGCAAGAATTGAATGACCCTGATTTACCTAACCGCGTGGATTTTTGTCAATGGTACATTAATATTTCCAGGCATGACTTAAATTTCCTAATGAATATACTTTTCACCGATGAAGCAAATTTTCCTAGAGTAGGTGCAGTAAACCCTTCACAATGTTCATTCATGGTCGGAAGAAAATACTCATGAAATATTTGTTTCAAGATGTCAACAACATAATTTCAGTTTAAACGTTTGGATAGGAATTGTAGGAAATACTCTAGTAGGTCCTTTTATTCTTCCACACAGGCTTGGAGCGGTCGAGTATCTCAGATTTTTGAACGAAAATCTTCCAACATTACTTGAGGATGTATCCCTCGCTACACGTCAGGTGATGTGGTATATGCACGATGGGGCGCCTGCACATAGTCCACTTGCCGTTAGAGAATGGTTAAATTTAAATTACCCGAATCGCTGGATTGGTCGTGGTCGTGATGCCCCTGTTTGTTGGCCTGCACGTTCACCTGACCTAACGCCTATGGATTTCTTTTTGTGGGGACACATAAATAGTATTGTTGATGCCACTCCTGTTGCCTCCTTAGAAGAACTACGCTTAAGAATATTTCAGGCAGCAGATGACTTTCGCAATAACCAAGAACTGTTTGTGAAAGTGCGTTATAACTTCAAGAGACGTATTTAGACCAGTGCTTAAGCCTTCAAAAATGGTAAAAAGTGAAAAAATATATAGTAGGATGAATCCCATTGGAAAAGGAAGAGAATATAACAGAAATGAAAGGAAAAATAATTTACGGGCGATCTGAGTTCGGGAAGGGGAAGGGGGTGAGTTTTTAAGGGTAAAAAACGGTTTATCTTGATTTCCGGAAAAACTACAAGTCTTATGCTTACTTTACTTTACCGCTTACTTTATTTTTACAAAGCCGAGTAGTAAATCTGTTTTCAGTGTTCTGAATCTGGTGGATCCTTGAGGTACACCAGAAATAGCTTAGAAAGTATTAGATTTAATTGTTCATATATTTCTTTCAAAAACATTTTTACATCTAACAGAAAAGATATGTGACTTACGTGTATACCGTGAGGGCACTCGCAGTAATTTTCGACGCAGTTTTTGTCCTTGACGGTATCTTTATTACAGAACATGTCCTTAGTTATTTCATTTCTTTGGGGAAGAAGCGGAAATGAAGGCGTCTTCATGGAGATGTGGTTGAACTGGGGTGTGAGCAGGGCCAGATTTATATCACTTACTGAAACAAAAAAACAAAAATTTAATAGAAAGCATCAAATAGAAGAATCTGGCGTACGGGATAATAATAATAATACGCCAGGCCCCTCTCTCGCACAAGCGATTGAACTATTGATATAAAAACATTGCACATATTTGGAAATTTAAGTAATTTATTTTTTTAATTCTTTATCTAAATACTTACTGTTATTAAATCCGTAGTATGGTGCTTTATGAAAGTGAGAATTGTCCAGCTCATAAAAATCGTAAGCAATATAATACTGAAGATCAGGTTTTGACTTTAAAGAAGTGTCCCATTTTTCCAATGACTCCAGCTGGGGCATACTGATGTAGGTCGAATTGCTTTCAATACCACGATTCAAAGCATTTATTTGCTGAAAAAAAAAATATAATTACATTATTCTAGTAAAAACGTTTCGACTTTATTAGGTTTCTCGTTAGGGTCATCAAACCAAGACTATTTTTATTTTTGTCAATTTTTTTAGAACTATACAGGATGATTCACAAATAATTATTTTATTTAGTAGTTTTTAAGTTATTTAAAAAAATTTAAAATATTTGTTTAAATAAGTTTAACACTGTTTTAAAATTCACCAAAGAATACGAGTATTCATTTTTGGTCACCATTTGTGAATCGCCCTGTAGAATTATGTTGACTTTTTTTTGGATAGTTTAAATTTTAAATGTGCATGTTTGTATTAGCATTCCGAAATATCAATAAGCAACGTCTTCAGGCAAACTTCCCTCCCATTTAACTTAATTAATTTCTATTTAATTTAATTACAGTTTTATTGTCGAAACCATTAAGAAGGACTTTAATTAGGCATTTAATTTATCTGTTTCCTTTGGCAAATTTTTTCAAGTGAACACGACATTTAATTAAACCAAAAAACTTTTAGTCGATCATAAGTTTTCATACATGGGCGTAGTCGGGGGGGCAGGGGGGCACGCCCCTCCCCCCTATTCGTACTGCATACATCAAGTTTCAAAAATTACATTATTATTACTGGCCATTTGTCCAGTATAGAATTACCTTTTTGTTCAACAAACTAGCTCTCGGGCCCCCTTAGGAAGATTCCTGGCTACGCCCATGCTCGCAGTTATCCCTTTGCAATGTGCAAAACAATCGAATCAAGAAAAAATCGTTAGGTTTCAACTATGGGCTATTTCAAGCTTCAAAACACGCCATAAGTTCAAATCTTGTTGAAAAACTTACGGTTCCATCGTGATGAGAGGCATCGTAATCGGCGACTCCCTCAGGATAATCATCCACAGTCGTGTTCAACCCTTCGTACTCCAACACGGCCACCTGGTGGGCTCGCTTGAACCTCTCGTCGCAGTCCATCAGGCCCCTGAAGCGCATCCAATACATGGCCTTGTCCTGGTCGGCGTTGAGGATGAAATCGAAACGTTCTCCGGCGTAGGTCACCAGGGATGTTGCTGGAAATAAAAAAAAAGCGTTGGGAAAGTCCGTTTTCGTAGGAGATACGAAGTTTGCGGGTTCCCGACAAGTTTCCCCGTTCATCACGGTGTCATTGAGAGAAAGGCGTACGTAAACTTAGTCGGCTGTGGACTTACAAAGCAACTGGGAGCTATTTGACGGGTGATTCCTTTGTGAATGGAACTAGGCCTCCGCAATATAAATATACAAAGTGTTGTTTGTATACGTGAAAAATAATCAGGTTACGATAAGTATGGACACCAAATCTTACGCCATCGTATGTCCCCATCGAAAAGAAAATCGACATGTCTCAGGTTTTTTTTTAATTCTGATATTTTCCAGGTGGGTAGTTTTAATTAGAACGCCCTGTATAACCACAGAGACGAGGTTCCTAATCGTTGATATTGCAGGAAACAACTCTATTAAATATATCTCAGATAATCCCTGACCGTCGCCTCGAAGTAGATAAATATTTGACCACCTGACATGGATATGAAACGCAATAGACACAAAAGTCAATATTGATAGTATATGCAGAACAATAACTTTACATTCGAATAGTTGTGTTGTTTATTATTTGCCAAAAGGATTTGACATGAATAAAGTAATAAAATTAATTGGTGTGTTTTAACCGTTTATATCTCTGTACTTTTTAAAGTATGGATATATAAACATAACAATAAACACATTTTCAACCTTAAAATTGTATTATTATGCCATGTTGAGGAAGCATCTGCAAAATGTGCGTCAAATAATTTTGTTCTATCGTTCCCAGCGCATTCGTCATTTTCTAGAGAATCTTAGCAAAATTCATTTAACTAAACAAACTTAATTTGGCAATATTATTAATCTTGTAATAAATATGCAATGACTACAGTTTAAAAAGCTACTTTTGCATTTCAGTATTAACAAATAGACAATGAAAAGGCCAACGTCACAGCACGCCAGGCGTCTGCCATTATATATCGAATAAATTGATCGATGCGAAACTTCAAACTAGATGCAGCTATGTATATGTTATTGTACAATGATACGGATAGTGAGATTACTAAAATGTGAAGTAGTTGTGGCTTTGCCACCATTACTAAAAATTGCGTTTATTAAAAGCTTCGATTATTTTATTTTATTTTCGTTTTTGAAATCGCCCATCTCAACTCATATATCTGCAATAATTAATAATAACTGTTATAAATATGTCTAATTTTCCTTAACATTTACAAGTCTCGTTCATTAAGCAATGAAAATATTTCGCTAATCTACCTCTGGATCTAGGCGAACGCTCTTTTGTTAAGCAGCAAACCAAGATATAAATCTTAAGGTAATTGTTAATCACCGCGTTGAATACAAGACCGTAACTGGTAGCAAGTATAACAATTTAATGTTAGTGGTTTATTACGACGGATTTTAGCAAGGCCGATTTATACTTTTTTTTCCGCTATTACGGCTTAATCTAAGATTTAATTTGCATCATAATACATGAAATATCGACGTAAAAATAGAAAAGTTTAGATCAATAGGATTAAGATGTGGAAACTGTATAGGCCATTGCATTGTCGTAACATAATACAAACGTTTTTCCACTTACCGTCGGTTGGTGCGATGTCACTGCCATCTGTGCTGATAACTTTCAGCGTGTGATTGTCCACTGAAATCTCTATAGGACAGTTCAAAAACCCAGCGTTAATCACCCTAAATCTGTACCGGTATCCCTAAAAATAACAATAAACGAATTACTTTTGTACAGCTTTATTTCTCATAGATTCTTAAATATGCTTTGAAATTTGAATTCAAAATATTAATGTACCGAACCTTCGTCACACAAACCTGAGATGATTAGTGAATTTTACTTTTCATATGAACTGTATAGACCCGATGTTGAAAATGTAATTCTTTGTCATTGGTAAAACAAAGACATTCTCTTATTAAGTCGTGTTATGTTAATATAATTACAGATTTTGTAAAAAAAAGTCGTTGATGCTGCAAATTAAATAACAAATAGAAAAAATAAACAATTACGTCCCAATCTACAGTTAAAAAGCAATAAACAACAACATTTACATAATTTAATATATTTTTTTCTTGATTACGTGCACATAATTGTTCTTGACCTATCCTTATAACTGTGTTCTAGTGATAACCTTGACTTGAATGAATACCAAATCAAATATTTATAAACGCAGGCGGCTTCTTTACGTTGCTAATTAATTGACAATGAATTATTTAATACCGAATTCTAACGAATTCAAAACTTGAGTGAATTTTGACATCGTTTGGTTACGATTTGCGTGAATATTTTTCCAAAGCAAGTTGTCTTAGGATTTTACTAGACACTGAATAGAGATGAGGGTCCTCCCAGGGGGTGGTTTGTGCAAGGGTTGATTTATTGAAAGTATTGCATAGAGACTGTTTCCCGATTTCTCCTGTCTTTCAGACCAACCTTTGGTTTAAGTAGATTTCAAGGAAATGATTTATACACCACAAAGTTTAAAGAATGTTTCAGACAAAGATATACATTGCAATTAATAAAAAGTCACCAGGAAATCATATTTTAAAGATATACAGGGTGTATCACGAAGAGGGCCCAGTAGGATTATCTCAAACAGTAGTCAGAATTGAAATCTGAAAATTTGTATACAGGGTTTTTTTAAAAAGATCTATTCAATGAAAACTGTCAGGTTCCTCGCACTTTCGGTTATACCGGAAGTCATCATCAGCTCTGTTATTTCAAATCAATTCAAAAAAACGGAACATAAGATACCTCTGAATGAGTATTACAAATTTTTCAGCACTTGGTGCATATCGACATTCTGCGGCTACAGCGTTTTGTCTACATTCACCGTAAATTTTGTTGTAACTTGGCAGTGTTATTTGTACTTTATGTTATTTAGATGTTACATGTTATTCGTAAAAAATTATAAAGAAATGATAATTTCCAAAATAAATGTTTCCCCATGTTTCTTGTATGGTCCAGGAATATGCAATTAAGTGGAAGTGCAATTAATTAACACTGCCAAATTCCAACAAAATTGGGTAAAGGGTATTTAAGATATTTACGAATTAATAATATTTTTACAAAAGTATCTTCAAAGCGAAACATCTGCAGACCAATGTTTATATGAACTTTTTGTCTTAAATTCACTCAAATAATCGTCTGTTGAATTTATTGTACATACTTAATTAACACCCTGTATAGTAATTTTCGCTCGCATCTTTGACAGAGGAGGTACTGAAAAATCTGGAAAAATGTTTTCTTACCGCATGTTACCAGAAATTAAAAAATTATTTTTGAAACAAACTGACTTATTATTCAAATAACCACGTTGTTTATTAACAAAATTAAGCATTATTTATGTCGATTCCTTCAACTGTTTTTGTTGAAGTAAGTCACATGTTTTCGTTAATTTTTAACACCCTGTACATTTTCCGGTTTTCCCGTTTCCTATTACATATTTAAGATAACTTTTTTGTTAATTCCGCATTATACTTATACCCTTTGAAACCAACTATAAATCTTCCTCACCTGTTCCACTTTAAATCTGGCAGTTGGGGTATACACAGTCGTATTCGTCCCGTCATCGAATTCTTTAAATCTCCCCAAACCGTTTACCAGCAAAGTCGTAGGCTTGTTGTCGGCGTCGTTGTGGTGGTGAGCCAAGAATTTTTCCAACCCCGTTTCTTTCTCCCAATCTAACACAGCGATCACGTGAGCGGAAAGGTCGTAATCGTAGAATTGGAAGTGTGGATCTTGTTCTTCCGGTACCCTCACGATGAATGCCCCGAAGGCGCCGTCCGCCCTTTGCATCCCTAAAAATACGCGCAAATAATTGATTTATGTTTTAACACTGCTGGTTGGAATTAGTTCTAGCGGAAATTTTATTTTCAAAACATTCCCATTCCCAACGGCGCGATGCCACTGCAATGTTTTGCTGACATTCGCCATAAATTGACGAGAAATACAGAAATAAAAAATTATCTCACCTATGTGGGAGTGCCAGAAATGCGTCCCAGCCTGCGCCGCCTTAAAGGTATACCTGAAGGTGTCGTGGGGCAGGATGGGGCACTGGGTGACGTAAGGCACTCCGTCCATATACGGGGTGTTCTTCTGGTGCTGCCCGTGCCAGTGGATGGTGGTCCCCTCGCTGCTCAGCATGTTGGTGATATCCGCCACGATGATGTCGCCTTGGCATACCTAATAAAAAAATGTCGTTGAGAAATAAACGTTAGAGACGATGATGAATGGGCATTTCTGACCTCGTTGCGAGTTAATGATGTATATAGAAAGGGTGAATTTTAAAAACAGTTTTACCTCGTGTCTCTTCAACTGTAACGGTAAAAGTAATATGCAGTTATTTGCCACAAGGAGATTTTCAAAACGTGATAGTAAACAGCAGAGAAGTTCTGCAATAAGATTAAATGGTTTGTGTAATAATAGTAATTTTAGCTGTTATTTCTTAAGAAATGTTCTGAAGTTAAAATTCTATATGAAGTGTTACATAAAATACTTCTAAGGTCAAGTGAATAAATATTATAGATTAACAAAATTTGATTACTAATTTTAGGGTCTTTGTTCTTTACTTATAAGTCAATTTGTCAATATTAAAAAGAACGTAAGAACCACCCTGTTTATATATGGCATGTATTTCTTTAACTTTAACTTATTAACTAATATACAGGGTGTGGCGTGTATAATCTATAAAAATTAAACTACAGCTTCCTGATGATATTTGTAATAGAAAAATCTTATACGAAAAAGTTCTATCTCCGCGTTTTTTTTTGTAAATAAGAATATCGTGCCGATTACATTAAAACCGAGATTCTTATTTCTTACTTTGCTTAATTTTTTAGTTTGTGCACAAACTAGTTTTACAACGAACCGAGAGAACAATGCATTTACTATTTCCAAACATGTCGATATGGCGTCAGTGTATGGTGCAGCCGGAGAAAATGCGCTCGCGGTGACTAAGATGTACCAGGAACGATGGCCACAACGTCAACCCCCATGTGCAAATACAATCCTACAGTGCGTTCAGCGGCTGCGAGATACGGGAAGTGTTATCCCTCGAAGAGAAGGGCGTGGTCAGCAAGTGAACCTTAATGTTGAAGATGCAGTGTTGGAAAATCTTGACGAAGACCCCACAATTAGTACTCGACGACTCGCACAGCAAGTAGGAACCTCATCTTGTAGCGTACATCGCAACTTAAGGCGCCAGCTGTTGCACCCCTATCATCTGCAACCAGTTCATCAGATTTTACCCCCGGGTTGTAATCAACGAATGCGTTTTTGCAGATGGTTTTTACGGCAATGTGCAAATCAAGTAGATTTTCCTGCTTATGTTTGTGTGACAGATGAGGCGACATTTACCCGTGATGAAGTGAATTTCCATAATATGCACATATGGGCCGATGAAAATCCTCACGTGATTAGGGAAACTCATTTTCAACATCGGTTCTTGGTAAATGTTTGGGCTGGCATAATGGGCGATGTACTTGTGGGTCCCTATTTCTTTGAAGGACGACTAAAAAACCAACATATGCTGAATTTTTGGAGAACCGGTTGCCTGAATTATTGTACGATGTGACATTACAAGTTCGGGCATGCATGTTTTGTCTTCAAGATGAAGCTCCTCCACACAGTACTCGAGAAGTAACGACACTTTTGAATGAAATATGTCCTCAGCGATGGATTGGATGCTTTGGTCCTGTGCCGTGGCCACTTCGGTCACCCGATCTAACTCCAATGGACTTTTATCTTTGGAGTCACTTGAAGTCATTGGTTTACAATACTCCAATTGCTACGGTGGAGGAATTCCGAAATCGTATACTTAAAGCTGCTGACATAATTAGGGGAATACAGATGCTTACGGATGTGGTTTTGTTTGCGAACTCTTGCAGTAGCAACAATGCATTTAAGATAGTAATTACTATTAATTATTATAATAAGAACATCAGTTTTTTTAATATCTATTTTTCTTAGTTTGTACTTTTGCATTGAAAGATTCCCAAAAATTGAGAAGTATCTTTCAACGACGATTTGTTTACGCGATTGGTCTACAGGACGTAACTTACCGTACAACTTACGGACAGGACCGTTTCAGAGAAAATATTTTGATCCATAATTGGACTTTAATTTACGAAAAAAAAAACGCAAAAGTTGAACTTTTTCGTATAAAACTTTTCTATTGCAAATATCGCTAGGAACCTGTAGTTTAATTTTTATAGATTATACACGCCACACCCTGTATAACAGCGCTATTAGTGTTTTGTTTATCTATTTTTAGCGGTTTAGCCTTCGTTCCTTGACCTCGCGTATATTTCGCAAAATAAATATGAAATTACATAGAAATGACTTGATTCACCTTCTTAGAAAATTGTTTTTGTTAAATACGGAAGTCTAGCGAAAAAGCTTACAGTCGTACAAAGCAGAATATTGAAGTATATAAAATAAATATATTGTTCTAATAACAAAAAATAAATTACCTAAAAAAGAACAGTAACAGTGTGAAATAAAAATAGAAATTACAATTTTACTATACCATAATTGGATTTGTGACTTTTCTGGGCGATTCTAGATACGGACTTAAATGTTCATTACCTTAAAAAAAATTAAAAGCAATTATAGTAATACAGTGGAGTTTGACTATTAAGATTCCTTTTATAGTGATGGCATATTGTGACATATTTCTACCTTCAAGTTTGTTTTCATGTAGATTAAATTTCAGTCTATTTATTACATCATTCTCTTAGTAGTACGACGCGATTTCATTGTCCTTTGGGATGTTGTTATAACCTCACTTCACTGTAAGTAATAAAATTAATTGTAACTTGCTACACCCAACTTAAATATACATAAACATTCAACATTACATCACTGGTCATATTTGTTGACGAATGCATAAAAGAAATCGACTGTTACGGCTGCCGTACTGGGTATTTTTATGTTTATTGTGTGAAATATTCGATTAAGAAAGATAAGAAACTGGGACTAATATATAATCGAACTAAGTGCAGTATGCAAACATTAAAAATGTTAGTAACAAATACCTCTATGGTGGGTCCAGGCAGCTGTCTGTTGATGGTGACCACAGCCCTCTTGTGCCCGTCACCCGGGACGCAGTCCTGTCGGAAACAGTCGCTAGTGTTGAGAGGGCAATCGTAGCAAGCCTTGCTGAGCGTGTGGTAATATTCTATTTTAAAGTGGTACCGACAGATCATAGGAGAAGCACCCTGCGTGCAAGTTCTGGCACAGGGGTTGTCTTCGTTTAGAAGCACGTATTCCAAATGGACGTCTGTGGCGTTTTGATCATCTAAAATATAATTTATGAGTGAAATATCACTTCACTCCAAAGATATTGAAAGATGGAAAGGAGTTTGTCGTTATTGTTTATTTAAGCCAAGGAAATTGTGTCAGAATTATTTGAAAAGTACTGATATAGCCATTTGATGCACCAGATTTAAATCCATCATTTTTATTTCAAAAGCTACATCAAAATATTTTAGAAATTCAATTTAACAATAATTTGGTAGAGTATGGACAAGTGTCTTTGGTATTTTTTGTAATTAAATGTATATTAAACCAATGATTTAGAAAAGGACGAGGTGACGTTTTGTATTTTCTTTAGCCTTCCGTGCTATAATCTGTTCTGGTCGTAGCTTTTCAAGAATAAGTATTTATTTTGCATGACCAACTGAACAATACTGTGTTTATAGTATTACCATGTATTTTAAATGGTCTAAAATTTTGTTATTAAATTGTTATGATCGACTTCGGACTTACCCGTACGTCCTTCCTTGTAAACAACATTCGCCTTAACAGTGCCAATCACGAGAAGCGAAACTACCAAAAACATTGTTCCATCTAAATAATAAAAAATAATGTACAATTAGTAAGGCAATGAATAACAGAAGACGAAAACAACAATAGGCGGTTAATTGAATGTTAAACTGTTTTGGGAATACAACGTACAATTGTTGGTGTTGTTATAAACATAAAGTAAATAAATAATAATTCAAAAAGATGTAGGCATGTAAATTGTGTTTCTTTATATTTTACGTCGCTTCTACAGGTGCTACTTTTGGGGACAGAAGAAAATGTATGAAATATCCCGCTTCTTGGATGTAAGGGGGGCAAGCAATTTTTTTCTGGAATACCTTCAGTGCAACTCGCATAATAAACGTGTAGATCTCTAGATCTGGGCGAGGTCCGGAACATTTTCAAAATTGCAAAAATGTTTAAAAAATTTAAAAAAAAACTTATTTTATCTGAGTTTTTTACCTATATCTTGGAACTTATGCATTTTGGAAGAATATTGAAGAGGAAAAAAGTTTTAGAATAGGATGTTGCAAAATAGCAATAATTGATGAAAAAAAGGTAAAATAATCAAGTTTTTTTGGATAATTTTTTAAAAATATTTTAGTACAAAAAAACTTTATAGTATAATAAAACAACACACGAAATTTCATTAAAATCGTCTCGACAGTTTTCGCAAACTAATTTTTTATTTTGAAAAAAATGTTCGAATTTTCAAAATGCTGCACGGCCTCAAATAAAGCATCCAGATACTTGAAAATTTTTTCACATAGAAAAGACCGCTCAACCTTCCAGATGGTTTTTGAAAAATTCAAATCGGTTGATTAGGACGACCACAGTAAATTTTTAAAATTAACACTTTTTTTATTTTTAAACAATTAGATTAAATTTATCAATTTGCAATTTAGTTTTTTTCAAAAATTATAACTTTAAACTACTATTTTCTCTGTTATTTAACAAAAAAATTTATTTCCAAATAAAAAAAAATTAATTTGTTTAAACAAAAATTATTTAAATAATTGTAATATGTAATTATAACTTGGTCTAATTATCGTCATATCGCTGACAACGTGACCTTTTTTTAGGATTTTCAGGTTTTTGAAATTTTATTCGGCAAGTTGCTTACTGCGAAAGCTTTTTAATTTAGAGGCTCCATAGAGCTTACAGGGCTGGACCCACCCCAAACAAAAATTCTAGCTACGCCCATGACAAAATCATTGATTTAATATTGTTTGTTCCTCTTTATTTTTATTTCCTTCAACCACATAAACAATGCCTAACATGTACAAAAAAAAAACGGAATACTCCAATAGAAATAAAAAACTAAACACATAATAATTATTAATTAATTGGTATTGGTTCAATACCCTACAAAACGTGAAAGTGTTCATAATATTACATTTAATCCAGTCAATTAATACGCTGGCAGAACCCGTATACACTGGTACGTACCATTAAGAATACATTGTTAAAAAATAATTATCAAAGCACGCGCAAAGCCAAATTACTTAATAAAGTCGTGTTGCAGTTACGAAAAAAATACTAATCACTAATAGCGACGTTATATAAACGTTGTTTAGATGTTTGTTGTACGGGTGTATTGCGGAATTTAAAATAGTTGCTAGAAGTCAATAATCTGCTGGGATCTTAGTGTGTCAATGTCACTAGAACGTGTGTTTGCTGTTACGCAAAATCGTGTAATAATTCCATTAAAGATTTAAATGCTGCGTCATTCCGAATCCACCAATTATAATCCGTTGAAAGGATATTACACAGGTTTAGATTCCCGTTAATTATTTGTCAATTTGGTTGCTACTAGTTTTTAAATTATTTAAAAAAATTAAAAATATTTTTTGAAGTGTAACACCCTGTATCTTTTTAACGAAGCGTCCTAGATAAAAACTTTATAGGAAAAACCCCTTAAAATTCACCCAAGAATACGAGGTTTCATTTTTGGTCACCATTTGTGAATCACCCTGTAGAGAAGTTAAAAATATAGAAGTATAAAAAATACAATGTTACATTATTGATAGCTTCAAGCAAAAGCAAATAGATAACTGTACTGTTTAATATCAACTGATTAAGGTTCATTTAAAATTATGTCACATATTATGTTATCGAAATCTTAAAAGATCATCAAATATTGAAGTAAGGATTGAATTAATTGTCTAAAATAGACTCGTTTTGAGATTTTACGTTTTGTTACATTTATAAATATAATTGTAGGCATGTAATAAAAAGTAAAAGTGTAATTTGTATTATTATTATCAATAAATAGAAATCACGTAAAATTTAGGAGATACTAATAAATTTCTACTTATAAATAAGTACAATTGTTATTTTTTTTAACTGTACTACACCTACTTTCGCAAATAAGTAGGCCATATCACTAATCGAATGACGTCAAATGTCGTGCTTTTTTTTATTATGTACCACACATTTCAAGCTGTTAATTCATATCTTTGATTTGATAAAGCAAATGTGTGAATTCTAAAGAAAATGTTATGTTATTTAAAATAATAACAGGTATCGTTAGCTCAAATTATCCGTGTATTTAATTATTAACACGTGAGGTTTATTTGTTAATCCGTCGTAATTTTCCCAATTTAAGCGGTTTTGTCCACGTGCATTTACACCAGGTCAAAATTTTGTTATATCTTTAGCTCTAATGCAGGATTTCCTCTTTTCCATGTAATAATTTAATCGTCAATTGATACATCTTTTTTTTATTAACTGTAAAAATAGTTCCCCATTGTTTAATCGTTAATTTCTATCTTCTCAGAATAGAATAACTAGTTTCATAGAAAGGGGGGATGTTACTAGCAGCAAAAAAAAATTATATAATAGCATATTAATATTTATTAATAAATATCGCAACTAATTCACTTGCATCACTTTTTTTATTACTCCGAGAAGTTGTAAAATTTAAATACATGTTTTTTTACAGCACCTCAATGAAAATAAAATCTCAGCGTTATCAGGGACTAAAGAAATCCAGGCTAATCCGTTTATTGTTAATATTTATAATTTTTGTAGATAAACAATCGCTATTATTTTCGTACAAATCCCCACCTGCTTATATTTTATTTAAATTATCAGAATCATCCCGCCTGATCTTGTCAAATCTATGCACAATTGCAATACCACTTCAGGCGTCTCCCAGGGTTCTCACTTGGGGCCACAGTTGAAGAAAAGAATCGTTTTTATATCGATCGCGCGCGATTATTTGAGGAAATGTCAACAAGAGTTGTTTGTAAAAATATAAAATGTTTAATCCTTGATAACAAAGCCGATATTGAATGAAAATAGAACTTGTTAAAAATATAATCAATCACGCTGCCACGTGCTAAACGGATATCAACGATTTATATTAAATTTTACTTATTTACATTCACAAATACAGTTTGAGAACCGCTATTTACATGGTCTCCAAAATGCCATGTTATAATAATACTGGTAAACAAAATATCCCTCTTATTTCTCCCTTTCGCAATTGTAATATGTGCCTATAATAAATTAAAAGTACCTGAATCACACCAATTTCCGCATTGCTGCACTGCACTGCTAGGCAATTTGTCATCAACTGAAATTTATGGCCGGTCGCCTAGTGCGGTTGTGTTTGTGCGCCGTTTGCCCGCGCACCCATTCCTCAACTGGTCGACCAGACCTGTATATGGGTATGGCTAAATTAATATGGGAACAAGATTTCAAATATTCCAATGCCGAGTTGCTGTGTAGCGACCGAACCTGGTACATACCGCCTAGCTCTTTGTCTTCAATTGAGATCGGAAAGACTATATCAATGTAGAGTTCGGGAAAAACCGCCCTTAACAGAACCGTACTTGCTCACGCTGCTAATTTTAAATTCAGTTCTTTGTAAGACTTTGTTGCGTGTATTTCATGTGTTTATTTTATATTGGGGGTATAGTTCAATGCTAGTTTGGTCACAGTATCAGCAGTTAGGAGTATTGTCTGTGGGTTTAGGGTTTAGGTATCATTTGCGTAGATTTCTGGTATCGAGAAACATTGTTTCACTTCACTTGATAAGATATTTCAGAAAAAACGTTTTGAATGTGTTTGAATTCTTGAAATGCTTGCTTTTATGATTTATTAAAAACTTATTTTAAGAGCTAGTTATCTAGATTTAAAATTTGAAAAATGTAGAATTTAAACATTTCTCTGTTTCGCAAATTAGTTTTTGCCTTTTAATTAGGACATACTTTCTAATAAGGAAACACCTGACTCATATGCCGTTCATATACGTACACTATTTTTTTTTATGGAAAAAATTAAAATAAGACGTCAGCGTAAGCCGTTCATTTCCCAATTTTTTTTTGATCGGGTCGATGTAGGAATCCCAAGTGATGCCTATGACGTTAGTCCAAGTGACACAGCACCTTTGATTTATAATCTTTACACCACCCACATAAGTTTAAGAAGTAGCTGATTCCGGGCACGTAAGGAAAAACCGGACAGCAAAAAAGGACTAGGATGCATTTAATCGGACAACATACATGTGATAATTGTGGTTTGATCCTACAATTATCATTAATGTATGCGGACAATTCAATACCGAGCGGAATATTTATTACGGTTTATGCATGTTACTCATGTGAGCTGACGCTGATATACTGGGTGTTACAAGAAAGTAGATCAAGCCGTTAACACAGATTCTTTGGATAAATAAAGTGGGACCTTTCGTGTAACATTTTTTGTTTATACTCTACTTTTTCAAAATACGAGGTGTCGAAATTACGATTAAAAAAATTATACTAGGCACAGAAATTAAGGGATATTAAAAAAATCCCAAAATTTTGGGTTATTTTCAAAGATCTGTAACTTGGAGGGAAATGGTTGCAGAGAGAATAAAGAAATAAGGAAATTGAAGCTTCAAGTGTCTAGTGACAGTGACAGAGTAATTTTCCTGTTTCTGATTTCTAGGACAAGAAACATGTAACCTACTAACCATGATATGATCTTGTGGAATCTTTTCTAAAATTTATGTTTTTACCAAACCGAATACAAACTTCTTTTATTTATATACGCTTAGAGGTCAGGGTCTTCGTCTCCGTATTAGTATTCCGACGGTGGACGTACCATTTTTTGCATGCCCATGTCATAAAAAGAATATCACACGATCTTAGTAGAGACGAATTTTTTTTAGAGTTGTGCAACACTTTTATACCAAAGTTATGTCACTAATTAATATTATAACCTTTTTCGTAATTTGCGAGGATATGTGCAATATCCCAGCTTAAGAATTCAAGAAACCATGAGAAAATACGTATGTCGGTCGATAATACAGGCTTTTACGTTAACGACATAACTGTACTGAAGTTACTTAAACGATATTATTTACTTATGACTTAATGCAAAGGTCGTGCAAATTATCATGGTATACAAATTGGAGTGTTGAGTTTACACCACTATTCACTTATTATTCGCAACGCTCGCTTGATTGCGGTTGTGAAAACTATTTGTTATTGACATTAAATTACTTAAATCGGTATTGTCATCTTCCGGAACTTCTTATTACTCATTTTTATTTGAAATTCAATGCCCATTAGTGGCCTTTAATGGTCGTTTAATGTTGTTAATTGTTTCGGAAAATACGAGAGAATTCCTCGTCTTCTTCCTCGTTTCACGGACATCTTCATTTGTTGTTGGTCTGATTTTTCATGCAGAACTGACATCTCTCCTGAATTTTATCAAGAAGCTGTATCCAAATAAATAAAACAAGTTTTCTGTCATAGACTAGATACAGAAGAAATAACAAAGCAGTAAGGTTGAGGGAATTTGCTGTTTATTTATAATTATATCACCGACTAAGCTATAATTTATGTTCAACACTAATTTATACATGTAGTTTCTCTTGACCAGTAAAATTTCTTAAGCTGTAACCTTTTTTAACGCTGAAACCGTCGTTTCGTCACTGCCACTCGTGACTGTTAGGGTAAAAAGAATTTTAAGGACATTGCCATATGTAGAATTTCACAACTTTTTTTTAATTATTACAAGTAGAATCCTAGAAGCTAAAGCGCAACTATTAATTCACGAGGATTCAAAGTGGAACTAAAGTGCGTTCATTTTATAGCAACAATTTTAAGAGTTCAACAAAATGTCAACATCCATACAGTGCATTCATGATGAAATCAGGTAATTATTTTGTGGATTGCGGACATAAGAAAATTGTATACAGGGTGTTTCAAGAAGAACGTATGCAGTCATCATTGATTTTTTTTCATGGAATACCCTGTATATTATGCCATTCTTGAATTGTATGGTAAGTTCTGAACACTTTTTGTATATAACATACCATATCTCTTAAATCGTTTTCGTAATATATTCCGTGTATGCAATTGTCTTATGTCAAAAAATCCGCAACTAAAAATACTAATCGAAGTGTCCGAGCGTTTTTCCCCAAAATAATTACTTGAATTTCGAACAGATCTGTTTCTTTCATCCTTAAAACTCCCAGAGAAAACTAATAAATACTGTGTAACAGTCGCGTTACAAAAACACGAGCATAATTCGCATCATCTTTAATAACCTTCGGCTTCACTGTCCATAGTTAGCAAAGTCATTCTCAGTTTTAACAACAGAACTCACTTGGCTGTCTATCTCTTCCGTTCTATTGACTCTTCATCCTTCAAGAACGATTTAATATGTCCTCGACTGTACCTACCTTAATGAATTGACGAGCAAATAGAAAAAAATTAATTATCGGGTGTTTGTTGTTTATATTCGCTCATCCTTGTTCGTTTGTTCGTGTTTAAGCGGTCGTTAGAGATTTTTTTCTGATCACTTCTTTATGTTCGGTCTGTAGGTGTTTAAGCACTTGAACTTGAAACCGGATTCACGTGGCTTTTGAAAATTTCAATGCTACTCTCTATGAGCTGTTTGAAAAGAATATCGTCGCTACGACAACATAGTGTGCCATGTGCTAAGACAAAATAAGTCCTAGACGAGGCTAAGTCGGTTAAAGTCGTTGTTAAAGGAGTGATTTATTTTCATCGCCTTCTAAGACCAACAATAAAAAGTGAAGTAAAAACAAAAAAAGATACAAACATGTTGATGACCATCTTTCAGTGTCATCAATTACTGGCGACAGCCTACACAAATATATTAATTATAATTTTCGGGGAATATATACTTGTTAGAAAAATAAAGGAGATTTATGATTATGGTAATGGTATCTTGAATGCTCGGTTTTGCCCGAGTAGGTAATTCATATTTTGTTACAATTGCAGCGACCTTATCGCAGCTTATCTTTACTTGTGAAAAAATGGCAATTAAAACTATAATAGTGAAATTAACGAAATTAAGAACATGTCAGGATCGTGACTCTGTTATATGATATGCAACCAAACTCCGATCCGTAATACCTAAAAAAAAATGTGATGGGAATTTTCAAACATTAAGATTTTTTTTTTCGATTTTATTGGAAGTATATATAAGTAATTTGGCATGAAATGTTTAAGTTTTTTTCAAACTCAAGACGAAAATAGACCACTGCCATCGAAAACCCCGCAATTTTTATATCACGGTTTTCTACAATAAACTGGTGGGTTTTAATTTTCTCTTGCCCGCCACGTGACTGACTTAGACAACCGACATCGCACGGCTGATACTGTCAACTAAAAATCCCTAAATCTTAGCGTCATCAGTATTAGTGATTCGTTTACAATGAATAACGACACACTGTTACGTCTACGCTGCGATAAAGACAGTTTACAAGCTGACAGAGATTGAGAAATAGGGAAAAAGCATATAATTTTACTTTTTATGTTTATCATTACGTTTCCTTAATTTTTATAAACATTTTTATGCAAAAAACACATTTTTTTTAGTTTTTTGCTTATAAAACCTAAATTAACGAAGCAATCTGAATACTATAAAGAGACAATTTGTAGAGAATCGAAATACGAATAAAACGAGATGTCGATCGATCCGATCGGATAATTAGAATCGAAAAACTCCGGTTGAAAAATTAAAATCGGGACCGCCTCCAACGCATCTAGAAATTTTGCAAAATAAAGCACCAAAAAATTCAAATTGCAATTGTGGGAAAACTAATGGTCCGACAGCGCCTGCTTTGTGTTAAAAATGTTGTTACCGCCGTTCTTGGTGGTGAAAATTCGAAATATTTGGAATTATTCAAATTTCGTGGCTGAAAACATACATAGGTATTGAATTCTCGAAACCGAGAGAGTTATGCGAAACTAAATGTGTACAGGACATAGCTACTACCATGCGAAACATCGCCATATTTTTAAAAATGTTGTCACCGCTGTTCTTGGTGGTGAAAATTCGAAATATTTGGAATTATTCAAATTTCGTGGCTGAAAACATACATAGGTATTGAATTCTCGAAACCGAGAGAGTTATGCGAAACTAAATGTGTACAGGACATAGCTACTACCATGCGAAACATCGCCATATTTTTAAAAATGTTGTCACCGCTGTTCTTGGTGGTGAAAATTCGAAATATTTGGAATTATTCAAATTTCGTGGCTGAAAACATACATAGGTATTGAATTCTCGAAACCGAGAGAGTTGTGCGAAACTAAATGTGTACAGGACATAGCTGGTACCATGCGAAACATCGCCATATTTTTAAAAATGTTGTCACCGCCGTTCTTGGGGGTGAAAATTCGAAATATTTGGAATTATTCAAATTTCGTGGCTAAAAACCGATTCCCGATTCCGATTTTTCCGAGTTTTCTTCGTTTCTAATTATCGGATCGGTTCGGTCGACCTCTCGTTTTATTTATATTTCGATTCTCCACAAATTGTCTTTTTATAGCATTCAAATTGCTTCCTCAGTTTAGGATTTATAACCAAAATACTAAAAAATGCGTTTTTTCCATAAAAATAATTAATTAATGGTAAATTGGAGTAGGAAACATGTAAGTGTATATCTGCAGACTACTTGCTACTAGTATTTTAGTCACAAAATCACTGATTTAAAATTCTATTGATCTTTGACTGCGAAAAATTAAAGAAATCCTTATATTTCATCATTTTTATGCCTTACTAAAAGTGCGATTTCTTGTTTATAAAACGCCAGCCTTAAAAGACGCCTGAGGGTGGAATTCGAAACGTAATCCCCCGAAATTAATAAACTTATATTTAACAAAACGGTGTTTACAATGTCACTATTTTTTATATCGTTTTTCATATAATGTTTTGATAGAAAAGGACATAAGTGAGGTAGAAAATACATTGTTTTGTAATAAAAATATTTCCAATTCCGAGAGATTTTCAATTATGAACTGTTATAGACATTGTTCCGGTTTAATAAAAAAAAATAGAGTTGCATCTAATAAATTTTCTAACAGTAATACTTTTTTATGTGATGCAATGTGATTTTTTCCTCAATTGTTAAAAATAAAAATGTATTAAATTAAGACAAAGAAATTACTGGAATTTCAAAAAAGGACGCACCGAAACATACTTTTGTAAATACGATTTAATACCTTCTAGAGAATTTAAAATATTACTCACGCATTTAATGAAATCCAGTTATTAGCAAATCCACCGTTCGGCACTAGATGGTCACTCCCTTGCAAAACAAAAGTCACAGCCACTTTAGAGCATACCCACACATTTAAAAAACGGAAATGTAGATATAGCGTCAAATATAACACTTTTTAAAAATCGCGCTGGCGGAGGGGGTAATCCTTACCGCGATTTAACGTAATACCTGGACTTACCATATCTACACGGGACGGAGATTGGAGAAACCAAAATAAATAGAATAAAATTTAATTGTCGATTCATACCGAGCGGCAGTCGTTCGGCTCTCAGGTGGTTCACTCGCTTATACGGGTTGTCCCCAGTCCCCCTCAATTAGTGTACAGATTTTACTACGTTTTTGTGAGATTTATTTTTTGTGGTACTAGAATTAAGTTTTACCACCTCACCACTTTTTATACGTAGACAAAAATCGATCAGGGTTTACTTTATGTAAAAATTGTGTCCCTGATTGGACCGCCACTGGCTCTAGTTGCAAAAGTACAGTCCCATTTAAAAAATAAACGTTTGTGTTATGACAGAAAAACTGGAAGTTTTAGAAAAATACAGCGTACTTTGTCAAAAAATCGAAAAATTATTTAGCGTTACAGGATGATTTTCATCGTTCATTTTTTTCAAAAATCGAACAAGAAACATCGTAAGTAATCGAAAAATTGTATCACCCTTCAATACCTGCTCAGTTATATTACCATCCAAAGGGTTAAAAAAATGAAGATAAGGAAGCTAGATCACTTGTTTTCTTTATAAGATTGCAGCTGCTGTTTGACGAAGTTTGACGTAAAATAACAGTTGCTACAAAGATAAAAGCAAGAATATAGTGTTTCTCTGAGTGATTACAGTACCTATTTGAGAATGTAAACATATCAGGTATGTGTTTTTCTGTTAATTACTTTAACATTTCATTTTATTTTGGATATTTATTTTTTTACTAACTGTTTAATCAGTATAGACTCTTTTACTGTGACGTCACATATTTAGGCAGCCCGCAACCAATTGTCATAGTTGAAATTCTACAGACCGAATCTGACCCTTGTGTACTGTTTATATAGATACTATAAAAATGAACTGTATTTTGAAAACTGTTAATTTTATGCCCCTGTAATATTCAACTTTTTTGTTCATTTATAATTACTCTATCTCATGCTGAATTAATGGCAGTCAAATTTCTTACACCTTGTATGTTTTCTTGATTTACTTACGGAATTCCTCTGGAATAATTTTAAAATGTTTTTCATGTGTTTACAAGCTTGAGGCAGTTGAAACATTGAACCATGTGAAAAATAAACTAGAGAAATAAGAGTTACAATAATTGAATCACTGAAATGAAAATGAAAGTTTTTTCTACCAGTAAAAAAAGTTAATTTAAATCTAATCCAGTCCCTGACGACTCGATGATAAAAATAAAGTATTTTCGACAAAATGCAACGAAGCAGCAAATTGAAAAATGTTATTAATTAAAGCCCCACAATGTTTTATTTAACTATTCTATATTTAGCAGAACCATGTATCATTAGTCAACTAAACAAAGCAGGGATTTTCTTTAAGGAATTTACATGAAATAGATTTGCGACATAATGTTGCATGGGATGATGTCCGGTATTGCAACAAGTAAGAAATAGATTGCAAGAATCTTCAAACATCTCATCTTGGTGACGTTCATTTCGATTACAAGAATTGTCACTATTCCAACCGGTATCACTACAATTTTTATTGTAACCACATCGATGGTAATATACTACGTTATCTGTCTACTCAAACTTGCGGTTATTATTCACTATTTTTGCTACTGGAATCATGGATTAACACAAATATTACATGCTGATGACTACAGATATGTTTCTAACATTAATTGCTAATCGTTGTTTCCTCTGCATTCATTTCCCAATTCTATAATTACTAATAGCCTTTAACTGAGGTATTTTCTAATAAAAATCATCGGTGCGTCACTTGTTAATTTTCCATTTACGTAATTATGATCACTCACAAGATCATGAAAATGTATATGGACCTACGTCACCACAGAAGACGAATGAAAACGAGGAAAGTACCGAAAATTTACATTTTACTGCATTCAGTAAGATCTTTTATTTTTCTTTACTAATTTGTTTACTATCTTCTATCTTTCTTAATAACAAAGAAATATAACTTAGCAGCTGACATTTGTTGATTAAAAAAATTACGTACAGTACATACTATACCAAATGTTTAACGCTACTATTATATAAATCGATTTTATACGCAATTTGTAGATATAATTATTTGCAGCCGGAAATTCTACTTACTTCCGAAAAAATTTAGAGCAACATACTTTTCTCCGGCAACAAAAAGTAAATTAAATATAAATATCAATTACCAAAAGTAATCTAAACATAATATGATTTTAATATTTCGAAAAAAAGTACAATAAAATTGATTAACTCTAGTTCAGCAAACTGTAACTCAGTTCAAACCTCAGGCCTTGCTAAAAATAAGATATACAGGGTGTTTTAAATTTTGTCTGTATAAGATTTAATTTTACTAATAATATGTGAAAGTTATAAGAAAACTAAAGGTAGCGATCAAGAGTGCCCTTATCTCAGCGCAATTTCTTGTAATTTAACCAAATTTATTTATTTACTCTTTGTACCGGACGAAAATTCATGTTCGTGGGACCTTTTCCGTTTTCTCCTAGCCCTAAAAGCTTATAAAACTGTAAATACTTTATGAGTTTTTAAGCAGGCAATTCTAATGTATCCGTGCGTTGTTGCATTGGAAATCGAGTTCTGCGCGAATTATGTAACGCTTAACAAGCGTTAAGTGGTATCATTTTTATCTAAATAACAGGGGCTCAAACACTAGTTGAACAGCATGTGTTTTATTTTGTAAAATGCCAAACTGGAAGAATGTATGTATCAAGTATTAAGCAATGCCTTTGCATGCGACTGGCGTTTCTTCATGGAACACGGCGGTCAGTATCATACGAGCGATACACTGGACGAAAAAAGTTAGAATTTGTAGAATAAGAATAGAATTTGGAGAGGACATAGCTAATACAATGCAAAACATCGACTTAATGTTAAAAATTTTGTCACCGCCGTTCTTGGGGGTGAAAATTCGAAATATTTATTTATTAACAATATTTGAGATTTGTTATTGTAAAACGAAATTGTTCGGAAAAGAAACGTAACACTATTTTGGTGCAGTGAGTTCTGAGGGAAATCATTATGTATACATATAATGGAATCAGATGGTCGCGAAATTCTATAAAACGTTGTATAAACATAAAATACTTGTGAAATTGAGTCAGCAAACACCAAATCAGCAAAATTATATCTAATCTAATCCCAGAACCACAAAACAACGCTGCACACCCTTATCGGCATATCAACAACACTCTACCAAGTTACAAATTTCCCTTTTTTGTCTTTGAAAAACCTATTGGATTTGCCGCCGTTACACACAAATTCATCCCCTACTTTATAAGCCTTGAAAAACTTGGTATTCACGTTCAAGTTCTCGCACAGCGCATTTAAATATCGACAGTCTTATAAAAACATGCAAAAAGGTCCAACCTATGCAACGACACCAACATCACTCCGATCATACCAAACCTGCGCCCAGCGACAGCGACGGAACCAATTCCACAAACATTTCCAAAGTTAGAAAAAGACAAATTAAAAATAAAATTCTTGTGCACCCCGTGCATTTTCATTCCCGAATTTTTTCGCCCAATTTGGAGCTACCGGTGCATTATCTAGAAGCGTTTAACACTTCTAAATCTACACAGTAGTCCGGCTACGGGTGAAAGTAAGGTCGATCGAACGTGTTTAATCGCTGTGTACGAAACAGAGCTTCCACAAAGTGTATTATTCCAGCGATTACAGCAATAATTCGTTCTTTTCAACAAGGAAACACATTCCGGGCGGGTTTGCTCTAATTATGGGCTCGTCGAGATCCGTATGTCGCTATATTCGCAACAACATTCCACACTTTTGACGTTTTGCGAAATATAGGTAATTTCGAGTGTGGTGTCGTAATAATTTTCGTCTCGTTTAGGCCTTGTCGAGGCTGGTAGGAAATATGCAACCAAAAAATTACTGAATTTATTCTACTTGATATGTATAAAGATGATGTCAAATCGCAGGTAAAGATGTCTCATTAGATACAAGCGTAACCTTGAGCCGCTGTTATATAACTATCTTCGCGAAGAATACTAATAATGATAAGGCATTAAAGCTACGGTCAAACCTATAAAATTATTGGTAATAAAGATATTTGTCATGGTTTTTTATGGGAACGTGGATAGCCGCAGGATATTGCTAGGAAAAAATATCGAAGAAATAGTAGTTTTGAAAAAATCACCCATTATGAATTTCTAAAAAGAGATGTTTGCATATTTTAAAGGTGTATTTTAAAGCTAATTCAAATAGATTTAATAAAATGTTTCTTTCAAACGAAATTAAGTAATGCTCTTTGATACCAATAGCCCAAGTGTGGAGATCTACTCCTCCCAGATATTTCGAAGTATTTCCAAATATTTCGAGGATTTCAAGATATTTCTACATTCTTTTTCGAAGTTTTTAAAAGGTTCCCACATATTCCTAATACTATTTTTAATGCTATTTGATCTATTTTATTGTATTCAACAGAGAATTTTAAAAAAATCATGCTGTTTAAAGTTGACCCGACGTATTATAAAGCTTTTTGGAGGATTCTCAAGCCAACTCGAGGAATTTGGACGGATTTTGAAGCTCTAAATGTAAGGCGATACGTCCTGGAATTATTATTATGTTATCCATGGCTGTTTGGAGATATTTTGTTTCAATTTGAAACGGTTTTTACGTATTTCGTTCCTCGTAAAGGTGATTTTAGTACGTGCTTTTATTCTTAATTATTTTTTGCACATTTCCAGATCATATCTTAATACCTTTTCGCAATTTTCATGCACGGCTATTCTCAAATGAAATTTCATAAACTTGCTCTTTGGAATCTAAAGATAGACTAAATGTTAAATATACTAGGCACAGAAATTAAGGGATATTAAAAAAATTCCAAAATTTTTGGTGATTTTCAAAGAGCTGTAACTTGGAGGAAAATGGTGATAGAGAGAATAAAAAGAAAGAAAAATGAAGCTTCAAGTGTCTACTTTTCGGATCTGGAGTTTAAATTTTTTTAGCATCACCAGTTTTTAAGTAATCATAAGAAAATGAAAAAAAAAAATAGCAAACTTTTGCTTTTCTTTAAAAAGGACTTCAAAAATTCTTTTTGGTCACACCATAAGGCTCTTTTAGAGGTTGAAAAGTTAGTCAATATCCTTAGTTTATTCAATATTTACAAAGTTATGCCAAGTTACTCAAATATCCCTAATTTTGCAATTTTTTTACCATTTTTCTAACCAACATTTTCACTACGAAAATTTTTTTCAATTGCTTCAATTTCCTTTTTTATTATTCTCTCTACGACCATTTCCCTCCAAGTTGCAGCTCTTTGAAAATCACCCAAATTTTTGGGATTTTTTAATATTCTGATTTTTAATTTCTGTGCTTAGTGTATAACTGAGACAAAATTTCAAGACGACCTTTGGGATACAATTTTTCTTGGATTCGCAGAGGGAAAATGGATTGCACTTTATATTGCATGTATAGATATTAATGTTTCATTAATCAACAAAGGACGTCTCTAGGAACAAAGCTTATTGTAAACTAGCCCAAAACGTTATTTGTATTGAAAAAAGAACAAGCAAAAAGAGATGTAGGGAGAGTGAAGAAAAATATGAAGTATGACTATATTCAGAAAACATTTCTCATATTCATACAGTTCTCGATTTCAGAACTAAAACAAAGCTTTCCTTTTGGTGTTCAAAAAAAAATCTAGTAAATAAACACGCTATAAACCTTGTTTATGAATTTTTGGCTTTACAAGAGCTGTAAATAAGATCTGAGTATCTTAAAATACCAAAATACCAACATAATTTAACCACAAACGTAAATTCATACCTACTACGTGAATAATAGCACATAGTGTGCTTTCCAGAACCTACCGATGGGTTCTTAAAAAATCCCAGCGCCAAGAAGTATACAAAAATACAAAACCGGCTTCTTGTAGGTGCTACAGCTTGACCGGAAAGCTGAGTGACCAGGGGAATCCCCCTCGATCATAAATTTTAAAACGAGATGCGGATGAATCTGTACGGACAGAAATATAGCTGATGCTGATGGATACACCTGTGATTGTTTGCCAAAGTAATAAATCAATGGTCGTATCCGTAATTGCAGCGGTATTTTACTATTTTTCATTCTCATATAAATAATCACCAAAGTAAACTATAAGTTATAATGTTAATTTAAACAAATATTTAGAGATATTAAATATATATTACAAATTATAAATACAAACAAGTCTTTATTATTTCCTGATAGGTTACTTAACAGATAATTAATTGCTGAAAATTCTGTTCCGGGCAAACATTTAGGCATTAATTAAAAAATACCTAGACAATAGTAATATACTTGTAATAAAATATGCATTGTTTAGTTTGACCAACATTTTGCAAGAACGTATAACATGTAACAACGTTCTTGCATAACAGGCTTACGTTTGCCATATGGTCCAACCGTAGAGAAATTATTTGATCTAATATATGTCAGTATACAGAGTGTATCAAATAATACGTTAGCGCTTCTACAACTGCTGTGAGAGCTATATATCTTTTTATCCTAAGGATGGGTACAGAAGTTTGTTCATAGAAACATTAGTGGTATTTAGTTATTTTATTTAGTATGTCGATAAAATAGTTTCCAGTTCCAATAAGATAGAAAATAAATAACAGTTGTAAGTTGTTAATGTAATATATTTAATAGACAGTTTCGTATAAGAAACAAAAGTTTAGAAAATTTGGGAACTTACGGAATCATCTCTGGTACCTATTTGCATGACAACAATTTTTATGTGTAGAAAGTCATAAAAATATTTCAAACTTTTATAACGTTATTTTGTTATTTATAAACGTTTATAAATTCATTTATGTTAAACAAACGCGAATACGTCGTTTAAAAACAAAAATATAATAAATTTAGGAGGTTAATCTAAATTTTATTTTATTTCAACCAGAGAACTAAATTACATTAGTAGTTTACTTATCATAAAAACTTCTTTGGTAATTATGATAATGGTAATATATTTCTTATTCCAAAGCTGTCGACATCTGGTCTCATTTTTATTTTATAATTTTCGAGATTGTATTTTAATCTGTCAAGTAACAAAATAATTTTGTATTTGTATTATATTTAGAGATTATGTAGTTATAATTGAATTATCTGCTTCAAATATTCCGTTAAACTTCACTTAATTGAGAAGTTTTGATATTATGTTATTTTGTATACAGGGTGTCCTGAATTGGACGCGAAACTCTTCCTGACTCTAGTCTGTTTGGAAATGAAAGAGAGTAATAAAACCCCGAGATAAGAACCGGCCATGGGCGTGGTAATATTTCGTTTCACGTTATTATCGGGTAACACTAATGCTAATGGGTGTACATTAGTATATTTTACTGGATACATCATAGGGCAGGAGCCAGTGTATTGTGACAGATCAATCCAGTCATAGAGCTGAATATACGAAGACGTGCTAGTGCAGTAGAGTAATATTCGACTTGTGTTTAGTGACTATTGTGCCAGTGGATATAATATTGTTTGGGTAAAATGTCGAGCTTATCAGATTACGTACCTGCTAAACGCGTGAAAAGATGTGCGCTGTCTCAGAATGAGAAGATTATTATATTAAATGTATTTAATGCATTGAAACACCAAAATCCTACCAACAGTGTTGACGACATCGTGGAAAAGTCTGTAGATAGTCGATTTTCCAAT
>NW_019416231.1:820831-945479 GCF_000390285.2 Anoplophora glabripennis | reverse complement strand
TCTTAACCCGGTTATGATGCTTAAAGTAGCCTCATGTTTTGAAATGCTGTTTTTATATTGTTTACTTATAAGAGAAATGGACCGAGAAATTGAAGCGGCATAGACAAAGACGGATTGTCGGGGATTAAATTTTAGCTACCTGCTACAATTTAGTACAACCCGGTCACACAAAGTTTTTTTAAAAGTACACCTCATCTATACCGATAATACATAATATAAAAATATTGAATATAAGCACCAGTACTACATTTATTTACGATTTGCATACATAATAAGCTTTTATTACTCTCTTTCATTTCTAAACAGACGCTAGGAGATAGTGTTAGGTGTTCTATATCTTATTTTGAGATGGTCTGTCGCCAGGTAAAATTTGACGTGTGCAATTCCGAATCAATATACATATTGGACATATTAAAAATAAATATCCAAGTTTGTAAATGAATAAAAACTAATTTCAGACAATTTCCTTTTCCAAAATAAGTAAGAGCGACATTCATTCAATAATAATATGCAGGATATGCAACCAATTTTACAGCAATGTCGAATTATTAGTTGTAGAGTTACATTTTGCAATTCATAAATTTAAATGTTTGTACATATTTTCCAGTTTGATAATTTTTGCAATGCATTGTTACTATATTGTCTATAATTATTTATTTCTGATAACTTTTTTAACCTCTTAGCCTATAAAATCAGTGAAAGTTTAATTTATAAATTTGTTTTTTTCATAAGGCACAAAAAAGTTTTCATTTTCCATTTGACTCAATCTGGGTTTTGAAAATGCAAAAAAAGTTATCAAAAATTAATGTCATGCGTTGTAGCTCTTATTATGTAATCGAGGAGAGTTATCTCTTTTTATTATTATTATTATTTTGTGCTTTTACTTTATCTACTTCCTAAGTACGAGATACTTCCATTTAGGCAAAACTAGCCTCTTGTCTGACCATTTCAGTGCCGATATTTATTTAAAAAAATTCATTTTGTGCGGCAGATGTACCCAATTAAAATCAGTAATATTTAAAGTATGATAGTTTCGTAGTCATCACTAGTTATAGACTTTCATTGCACTTCCACAATCTACCCTTGTTGTGCTCGGGCTAAGTTCCGTGGGTTACATGAACCACTAAAAACAGTTTTATAATTTCTCATTTATCTTAAAACAAACAATTTAGATATTTCGAGTATCATAATATCAATTTATTATTCATTTTTTTTCTTTGTAAGTAAAACACATATTTCAGCATGTAAACTATATTTCCTGATACACATATTGACAAATGCAAAAAATTCTACAAAAAAATGCGTCCAAACAATAATAGCTATCACAGTAAAGGAATTCAAGAGTCAAATATTCCTATTTCCTTAATATTTCACAACAAATATAAAAAAAACACAATGAAACACTTAAAAATAAATATACTTGTACTGTTATTGAGAATCGCTAGAAGAACTGCTGCTGGAATCAGTCGACATCGCTTCCACGTCATCGTTTTCTTGCTTATGATTGCGGGTATCCATCGGTACGGTACCCTGACCGACGCTGATGTGCATTTCTCCAGACGGGTGCCACGCGAATTGATTTTGTTGTGAAGCTGGGATTTCTGAAATTAACATTTATAAATAACTTCCAGTAGATTATCTCTAACTCACCTCCAGGATGTCCCGGCCTGTGCAAATCCGACATGCTGTTCTGCTGCGCCAACAAATGTCCGTTAATCGGGTCGCTCATTCTGCCTAGCAAACCTAACCGCATTTCGATGTCTGTGGGATAGGGTCTGCGGGGATCCCCTTGCTGCCAAGTCAAAGGAGCACAAATGGCGTTGGAAGCACTTATTCTGTGTGCGAATTTTATGAGTTCTTCCGACGAGACAGGTCTTCGATTGGCCCTAGCGATCGACTGAAGTTTCTGGTTGGCTTGGTAGATCGCAGTGGATAATATTTGTTCTGCTTCTTTCAACTGCTTTTGTAAGTGATTGATGTCTTGGTCCTGTCGTTCTACTTCAGCTTTAAGAACGTCCAGTTTTTTGTTTATTTGGGCTTGTTCGGCAGCCAGTTTCAAAGTTTCATTGAGTTCGTTGTCCTTTGCGACAAGTAGATCTGTCAATTGGGCATATTCCGGGCCTGATAGTTTCGAGCTCTTTGGGGCTATGGCGTTTTCTATAATTTCCCTGTGAACTAAATCGTATAAAGAAAGAAATAAATGGAAGTTAAAGTACTCACTTAGAGATCAATTCTATATCATCGATGATATATAACAACTTTTCTTTCGTGCTTAATTGTGAAGACATTTTGTTCCTAAAATTCGATTCATATATTTCCTTTCTTTTTTATTTCACTTAACGTTGAAATTTTCTTCTCAGACTAAATGTACATGACATTAATAAACACAGAAAAAAAACCAGAACACCTAAAACGACAAAAACATAAACCAACATGAACCATGAACTATGTCAAATCAAGTCAAATGCCAAATGTCAGGAATTTGATTACGAATGTCAAAAACAATTATATGCAATTTTTCGTTCCTATCCTAATATTTCTGGTTAATAACTGCTATGAAGTCATAACTTGCTACGATTTCATTGGATTGGAACCCCTAAATCAAGGTTTCTAGTAGTTTTTACTAATAATCACCAACAAAATTTAAATATGGTTCAGTGTTACCACAGACTTCTAATACTTAGAAGTCTGTGAGTGTTACACAGTTACTGTTATTCCAAATTAATATATTCAGTTAATTTGTTTGTTCATGAAAAATTGCCCACAGCTGATATTTTACACAATCAGTGTGGCCAACGTAACAGACTATTTAAACGTGGAAAATTTAGTTTTTAGGTTAGATTCTCAATTCGGCATATTTTTTAATATAAAGATAGCAAGTATTATAATTTATTTAATTATTTACAAAGGTTATAGTATAAAAAGAAACATGCCCACTGTTGGCGTTAAACGTGATTTATTATTCCAATGTTTAGGAAAAACATATAGTAAGTCCTGCAAATATTGCACTATCCTTAGATTTTTCAATTTGGTTTAAATTGTAGCCGACGAGGAGTTTCAGAAATTATGCTTCGAATTCGGTTTAGAGCTAGACGAAGTGGTGTGTAAGTTAATTGAATTTAACCAATTCTTTTTGAATAGTTTTTTTATAGACCACCGAAAAGCAAATGATAGTAAAAGAACAAGGAGAGGACTCGCAGTTGTCTTCAGGGGCGTCAGAGGATGTAATTTACCGAATTGATATACCAGCAAACCGTTACGATTTGTTGTGCCTTGAAGGCTTAGTATTAGGTCTACTAATATTTCAAGGAAGGTGCGTACTTTGAATAAGTAAGAGCGAAAATGATACATCCGTTTTTAGAGTTCCTCATCCCGTTTTTAAAGCTGTCAAGCCATCCGAGGGAGACCTACAGAAACTTATTATAAAACCCGATACCGCGAAAATTCGTCCTTTCGCTGTAGCCGCTATTTTACGAAACTTACACTTCAATCCGGACACTTATAATAGTTTCATAGATTTACAGGACAAATTACATCAGAATATTTGCCGGAAACGGTCGTTGGTTGCGATAGGGACCCACGATTATGACACTATCAAAGGTCCTTTCATTTACGATGCTAAACCGCCAAAAGATATAAAATTCGTTCCTCTTAATCAAGATAAAGAGTACACTGCTGAAGAACTGATGACATTTTACTCGGTAAATTTATTTAATTATCGAAATAACGTTATCATGAAACTTGTCTTTGATTTTAGACACACGCTCAACTGAAGCAATATTTACATATTATTAAAGACAGTCCCGTTTATCCCGTCATAACGGACAGCAATGGGGTGGTCCTTTCTTTACCTCCTATTATCAACGGCAATCACAGCCGTATAACTCTCAATACCACAAATGTGTTTATAGAATGCACCGCGACTGATTTGACAAAGGTACTAATTTATTTTTTGAAGTTGTCCGCACAACGGTGACGCTTTTTTCATCTTTTAGGCTAAAATAGTACTTGATACGTTGGTTTGTACGTTCAGTCAGTATTGTTCCAACAGATACACGGTGGAGTACTGCGAAGTCATTAATCCGAGTGGCACTTCGGTTTTGTACCCCGAATTACAATACAGAACGGAAATCGTTTCCGTCAGGAAAGTAAATAGAAAAATTGGAATAAAGTAAGTAAAAAAATAGTAGTTATACTCCTCAAACTGATAAATTTGTTAAGGGATAAGAAAAATTGAAGAAAATATAATATTGCTATTAATTCTTATTAATCTGGTTCAGAAAAAAACTAAACAATGCGATAAGGGCAAAAGATCAGACCGAGACAACCATTTGTTAACTTTTACCGTTCCTGTGGTTTTCTCTTGGATAAGTTTCACTTTTCCAACTCATTTGTATATTGCTGACACATCATTTGCCTGTCCTTTTTCACACTGCTCTTGCCCAGACAGGTGTCCCTTGGTGTCCTCTGAGATCGTTTAGTTGCATTAAAAATAAAAGCGAAGCGAATGCGAATATTTAAAATAAGTAAATTCTCAAGTACTTTATTTTATATTATAACAAAAAGAGAAATAATTCTGAATTCTAGACCTTGAGCACATCTTAAATTTATTCAAAGGGCAACGCGACTGCAATTACTTGTTTTGACATGTTTGACATCGGCATATTAAGATTAATTTTCTCTCAGTGAATCGCCGGAAGGCGTGGCTGAGCTCTTAACGAAAATGTGCCTTAAGTCGGAGATCACGTCTAACGGAGACGATATAAAAGTTACCATTCCGCCAACGAGACACGACGTCATCCACCCTTGCGATATATACGAAGATGTCGCTATCGCTTACGGTTATAACAACATCAGACGGACGCTACCCAAAACGAACACCATCGGTCAGCAGTTCCCCGTTAACAAATTGTCCGATTTGCTTAGAAGCCCCATCGCCGAGGCTGGATTTACGGAAGCCTTGACGTTCACCTTAGTAAGTGGCGAAGAAGGCGAAAATCGGGATAATGAAACTTTTTTGTGGGTTTTAGTGTTCCAAAGACGACGTTTCTATGAAATTACGTATCGAGTCTATCGACGAAGTTCCCGCCGTTCACATTTCAAACCCGAAAAATTTGGAATTCCAAGTGTGCCGTACCACTTTGCTGCCGGGAATATTGAAGACGATCGCGGCCAACAAAAAAATGCCACTGCCGATGAAGATATTCGAAGTCTCCGATGTCGTCCTGAAAGACGCGGAAGCAGGTAACAACGAAGTAATTTTTTTTCCAGCTTTGTTAATCGTTTTTCAATAAAGCAAATGATGTTTTTCTTAATCCAGGGAAAAATTTTCTCTGGGTGTCCTGTACATGCCAAAATCGATACAAATTTCTGTTTTAACATCGTAACTGGTAAGAAAATGTACAGGGTGTGCTTTTATTTACGTACAAACCCAGAAAATATTTTTCTTTTTCGGGACTGAACTTTTTTTGTTTTCAAGGACATTTTTTTAAAATGAGTTAACTTTGATGCGAGTTACATCAATTTTTTTCATACAGAAGTGGGAGCGAGGAATGAGAGGCGAATTTGCGCGGTAAACTGCAACAGAAATGCTGGGTTCGAGATAGTGCACGGCCTTCTTGATAAAATTATGCTTTTGTTTGAGGTACCGTGGTCTCCTACCAAAAATTCTGTCGGTTATTATCTAAAAGCGGCAAACGGTGCGTACAATGCGATAATAATAGAAAATAATTATATCTAAATAAATAATCACTTTTAGATCCAACGTATTTCCCTGGTAGGTGTGCAGAGATAATCTGCAACGGAAAACCTATCGGGAAAATTGGAGTTCTACACCCGGACGTTTTGTCGAAATTTGAATTAACCAATCCTTGTTCGGCAATGGAAATTAACATACAACCATTCGTTTAGTCGTTGAATAAATTCCCAAGAACTGTTTTTTTCCAACAACAATGAATAAATTATAATGAAGGAATTTTCTTTTATTGATTTAGAATTGAACTTTCCCTCAACCCTCTATTCGCTGATGTGTATTTAGGGTTGCTTATTTCAAATTGCTTGACCGCTGGCGCCACCTGTGTATTACTAGTTACACTAGGTGGGTAGATTTCAAAGGTTTCTAGATGGACCAATGTTCTAGAGCTGTCGTATGCGTTTTGACATACTTGGTGTAGATGTCGCGAGGGCGCCCGTATCCGAAATACGGAACGGTGATTTTTGTGTCGGCCATAGTGTAAAATGGCGACCGCGATGTATTTTATGTGAACGAATGTGCTTGGAATAGTGCGTGTAAAGTGAACATTGTTCGAAAACCGAGACTGTTTTAACGTTTATAGTTTCATTGAAATGCCAACATGCAGAATGTTCCGCAAGAATCCTCAACAGATAATCCGAAAATAGATAAAGTGAATGTTCACCACGATATAGGGAACACATCGTCTACTCCCCAATCGACGTCCAATTCGAGTCCTGCAAAATCCGAAACGGAAACGTACTCAGAACATCGCAGATATATGTCAGAAACATCGGAAAGTGAAGAAGACAGTGTCTCAGAGGTAGGATTTTGTTTTTTAAACAGTCGTCTCTTGTTTTCTATCAGATTTTGCCTCGAGGTCCAAGTATCAATGAACTTACAGTCGAGAGACATCTTGTGGCAGTAATTTTTGTGCAGTACATTACTCGCCCTAGAATATCGAATTTTACGTTATTTTGCACTAAATTTAGCGAAATACAACGTTCATTGTGCGTAGCTCCTGTTATATAAGTATCGGAAAAACTGCGCCCCAAGAATCCAATTGGACTGGTAAGTGTAGTGCGAGGATGTTTTTCCTAATGAGTGGCCGGGACCCGTCATTAAAAATCTTAGTCAACCACGACACGTCAACTTATTCTTTTATATTTTTCAATGAAACCCTCATCTGATCAACGAAAAAAACAACAATCACCGTACCTGCGTATTAATATTATTTTCTCAGGATTTGCAAGTATAATTACTGCGAAAAGTGGCAAAGTTCAGATTCCTAGTGCTAGGCAGCGGTGCTGTTCTTAATACAATCATTAAATGTTCATTTTTTTTTGTAAAATCGTGGATTGAGTTGCTACCAGCACAAAGGGATATCGTGACTGATGAATATCTAGATAGATACTTTTTTAACGTCATTTGGTCAATCGGCAAAAACAGTCACCCAGGTCGGAATCAATTATTTTGTTGTAAACAACGCGAAAATCTGTCATAAATACTAATTTACGACAAGATTTTACCGATAGACACTACCTGATGCCTTTATTATCGAAACAGGAACCGGTTTGATGAACACTATAGATTTTTAAGCGTTCATTTTCGCGAAATCGCCCGTTCAAAATCAAAATTACTCCATCGATTTTCGGAGGAGGCTCCGTTCTGCGGCAGCTCGCATTTTTTTCGGGACGTCTCCCGTGCCTGCCATTTTTTCCTCTCTGAAGAATGACGTTTAGCAACAACCAACTTTCACTATTGTTTACAGTTGATGATTTCAGTTCTACTTTGGTTGTCGGCGAGAATTCGTTTGTGGCACATCGGAATCACCCAAGCAAAATCTATTTGAATAATAACTTGGCTAGTGCAATGGCTAACAGCTGTCGGCGGCACCGCTCAATGTTAACCTCGGTGGTAACCTACAAGAGACAAAAGACTGGTTTCGGTGCACGCCAGTCGCGGATGTACCGGAATTTTTTATTGTTCACCCGTTTAGAAACAAGCGAGTGACGATTAGCTGCCTACGTTCTCCGGTTTTTTGGGGATCTGCCCCGCCGCCGCCGCCAGGTTGGTTTAAGGATGAGCCGGACTTTCTTTCCCCCCGAGGTTAACGCCCATTTTTCCGAAAGTTTTTCGGGTAACTGCGCCCACCGCCCGCAAAAGTTTGGTAAAAAGCGGAGGATGATACCATATTTATTTAAATAGTCGTGACGGAGTTATTATTTATGTGCAATTTCCAAGATCGCGATCTTTCTGTGTATAATCCATTCACGAAACCTTGTATTGTTGCAATTAGATATAAAGGCTGTCCCAAAATTAGCCTGCCGTAATTGAACTGCGTATTGGATAAAAAATTACAGAAAAAGTTCACATATGATAAACATGTTGTTTTATTTCGACATATTGCAGTTTAGAATAACATTTATTTAAAAAATATGTTGCATGACAAAACTATGTGAAACGGAATTTGTTATGCACAATCGAATGCCTTGAAAGCAGGTGATAATCATTTTATTTGAAAACAAGATATAAAATCTTTGAATGCTGGTTGATAAAAATAATAATTTGTGCTATTAATTAATAAATACTGGGAAATAGTTGGTCAAAAACATTTGTTTGTAATTGAGAAATAGAAAACAATTTATTTATTACGTTGAGCATACATTGCCTTCTTGATACCTTTGTTTTACTAGTTTTTTACGATATTCTTACAAATATTTGTGTAAGTTGTTGTGTTTCTAGGTTTATGGAATATGGGTTTGTTTTTTTTTTGGGTTAGCTATTATGGTATAATTAGTTAGTTATTATACTAATACCTAACTTTTTATACAGTATTGTGATTCCAAATTCAACGAAATCTCTTACAAAAAAATATAAAAATATTCGTACAGTATTTATCGTAACCTCAATACATATACGTGTTTTTTGGATATCGGTGCCAAAGTATTGCTATGCGGGTCATTAAAAATTGCTGTTGCACGTGTACAGTTATTTCGAACCTATTATTTTAATTAGCGGTCGAGATTAAAAAAAGAATCGATATCAAATTCCTTTTTAGTCAAAAAAAAAAAAACGCTAGTTGAACAGTGTATTGTTTGCATATTAAAATTGTAAAAATATTTTGTTCCTTCATTATTGCTTCAAGAAGCAACGTACAGGGTGTACTTTATTGTGTGAAACATGTAACTAATATTTTTTTGCGGAAAATTACTATGAAAAAGTCAAATTTAAAATAAATATGCATGATTTTTTAATAGAAAACTTGTTAAGAGCCACTGACTTCACAATCCCTTGGTTTTTTCACCGTATTTATCAACTTACACTCATTTGGAATATTTTTTTGATGTTCGTACCAAATCGCGTATAGTTTTTGCTGCGTGTGCACTTTGCACAGAAAATACATATTTCACTTGAACACACTTCTGGTTCATTGAAAATATTGATTGCACTTGAAAATACTAACGACAAACACCGTCCGCGAAAATAACAGATCGACGAAAACGTCAACAATTGCGTTTATCCGTAAATATTTTTAAATATAAGTTTAAATATTTACATTTAAGATTTGCTCTGTATTTGTTTGCGAAATTTTACACGTAATTGTTGTTAGTCGAAGAAGTTTGTATTGTCTTGTTCGCCAACAACATTCTAAATATTTTGTAACCTATACCCGCCTCATATACGTATTGTAGGTAACCGAGATAATTTGAAATGTTCGTGAAATTTAATTTTCATTTATAATATTGAGAAGTCACTTAATACAGAACGGTCTGATTCAATTTCTTCTTTGATGATCATTATAATTGTATTTGACATTTATCCGGAGCTTTCATAAAAAGATCTCATAAAACTAAATCGATCCGACGTTTTCTTTGCTCTGTCTTTGATATCCGCCCAAGGTAGCATGCATAGAACAAAAAAAATACTTCTGGAGGAAATGCGACTTCTGTTTTTTTTTTCAAGAGTTTTGTGTCAGCGGGTTCTTTTGTATACTTCTTTTTTATGTTATTATAGGTTATAAAGTAACATTATGAGTATAGTTAATAATAAAGTTGAATCAGGGTAGTCGACATAAAAAATAATAAAGTTTGAGGATGTATACATCTCAAAATATAACAGTTTCTCTATTTTAAGAAGCTTTACATACATTTTCCGACTGTTTTCCAACCAGTTTAACTTTAACGACATTTGCTAGTGCTGTACCCAAAGACAAATGTCCAATAGCTCTTTCCGCCTTCCGACAACTTCAAGTTCAATTAAATAATATACCTAACTTTATTATTATGCCTAACATTATCTATATTTTCAGATAAACAAAAATTACTAAAACTGAATACCATTAAAACAGTGATTGACCTTTTGATATTCTTACTACCCATTCAAGACACAATATTACAATTTTGATAACCTTTCGACCTTGACAGTATTTTATTTTGTAGGTTTTTACGTATTATGTCATAATTTTGAGATCCTCAAATTACAAAACAGACGTTGTTAACAGGAATACAATACCTACGCCACCTGTCGACTGTTATTCAGAATACAACACGCCATCAATGGTTCACCACTTCATACGCAGTATATGTACGATTCTTTACTTAAAAAAAAAAAAAATTGTGATAATGCCCTTTCGAAGAAAGTATCGGCAGTTAATGTAAAGAGGCATTTTAATTGGGTGTACAAGTAAAACATTTTCGCCTTTGTTTTGAATAGTGTTTTTTCTACGTTTATCGGCTTTCAAGTTGAGTACCGTGCAAACACCAAAGCACTAATTACCGGTAAGAGAATAGTTGTTTATTCCAGTTGTCGAAAGGGAAAAATTCGTATAAACAAACATCTGGCGCTGTTTAACTAGCGAACGCGCCGAACAAATAGAGATATTATTCTGAGGTGGCGAGCAATCGCGCCTGATTTCCAAACACGGTGGGATAATAGCAGCCCTTGAGGCTTTTGTTGACTGAAAAATAACAAAAATCGGAATAGATGTCGTGTTATATTTGGTATCTCGGATCGTCGATTGAATTTGCAGATATCAGGGCACAAATTAAATTATAAAAGGGCATTGGGAATTTTTTTGACACTTTAAATGGACTTTTTCGAAAACTGTCATCAAAAGTCTACACAAATACTATTTCCTAGAGACAATTCTTCCATCAACATTTCCTATTGTTGAATAACAAACTACCCAGGTAGTTGTTTATTGATGGGCGCTACCTTTGTCTTTTTTTTTGTTCGTAAAACTTCTAGTCCCACTCTTTTCATCCACCCCGATATATTTTGGTGTTGTAATACGAGGAATGGGATTGCCTGTGACATAACGCGGTTAAAGTGTCTCCTTGGAAGCTAAGCTTAAACGCTATCGAGCACTAGCTACGGAGAAGGTAAACATCAACATGGGTGTGCCATCGGATCGGCGGTCATCAGTCTCCGGTGTGAAAATAAGCCAGTAGTCGATGCCGGCGTCGCCCACCACCCACCGGCATAGGACCTAGTTTATGTAGATCTCGTATCTAGGTTTATGATATTTTGCATTCTTATGCATATTTATTACGTCTCGTTTTACCGTAAAAGTTTGTAACGCCTTAATTCTAAATGCCCTGCGTACGTATGATGCGTGAGTGAATGTTATTTTATTTTTTTTTTACAAGGAAATAAAAATTAGCCTGAAAATTAACTGAATTTTGTGATTGTGAAGTTGACCTCGCAATGATCACGTTGTCTAAACATTTTTAATAGCTCTCATTTATTAAAAAATAGTTGTATGATACGTAAAATATAAGCCCCCTCCCCCCCCTCCCTTCATGTTATTTGTAATGTTTTTTGTTATTTAATGAATTTTAACAGTTCTACAGTGCTTTATAGCTTTCAGCTACAGTACTGTACCATAAGAGGTTTGAAAACAAAAGAATATTTTCTAAAAAATTTGAGTTCTGATGAAAATTCAATGCTTTATGCAAACGGCATCGCCCCAACTCCTATAATTAGGTAGATATCGAATTTATTGCACTTTGCAGTTATTGCAATCTCGAAAAAAGGAGTTCTGGTGAATATAGCTGCGCTAGTTGCGGAGATACCGGATTTAATTAATTTAAACTGTTCCGGAGTTTCGAAAAAGGGAGTTCTGGTGCTGGTGTTTTCACTGGAAATCCCTGTTTAGAAATTTCAACCGATATAAGAACTTCCCTTTTCGAAATGTCTAAAAACTCCTTAAATTAATTACATTCAATATCTTAACTGGAGCAGCTAGAGCGACGCTATTGGCATAAAATAGTAAAACCATTCTAACACTGCTATTTCGAACTGCTGCTATTTTCATCAAAACTCCCTTTTTCGAAATATCAAAAAAATTCTTAATCTAAATTCAATGGCTCTTCAACTATAATAGTTACACAACGCAGATTGAATTAAATAGTAAAACTATTCGATTACAATACAGAACTGCTGCTATTTTCATTTGAACTCCTATTTTCGAAGTATCCAAAAACTCCTTAATTATATTCAATGTCTCTTCAGCTGCTAGACCAACGCGGTTTGACTTAAACAGTAAAACTATTGGAGTACAATACAGAACTGCTGTCATTTTCATCAGAACCGATATCAGAACTTCCCTTTTCGAAATGTTTAAAAACTCCTTAAATTACATTTAATATCTCCTCAACTGGAGCAGTTAGAGCGATACTATTTGCATATAATGGTAAAACTATTTGAACACTGCTATTTCGAACTGCTGCTATTTTCATCAAAACTCCCATTTTCAAAATATCAAAAAATTCCTTATCTAAATTCATTGTCTCATCAACTATAATAGTTATACAAGCCAGATTGAATTAAATAGTAAAACTATTCGATTACAATACAGAATTGCTACTATTTTCATCTGAACTTCCATTTTCGAAGTATCTAAAAACTCCTTAATTATATTCAATGTCACCTCAACTATAACAGTTAGAACAACGCGGTTTGAATTAAATAGTAAAACTATTGGAGTACGATACAGAACTACTGCTATTTTCATCAGAACCGATATAAGAACTTCCCTTTTCGAAATGTCTAAAAACTCCTTAAATTAATTAAATTCAATATCTCCTCATCTGGAGCAGCTAGAGCGACGCTATTCGTATAAAATAGTAAAACTATTCGAACACTGCTATTTCGAATTTCTGCCATGTTCAAAACTCCCATTTTCGAAATATCCAAAAACTCCTTAATTAAATTCAATGTCTCTTCAACTATAACAGGTAGAACCACGAGGTTTGATTCAAACAGTAAAACTATTGGAGTACAATACAGAAGTGCTGCTATTTTCAACAGAACTTCCATTTTTGAAGTACCTAGAAACTCGATGTCTGAATAATTGCAGCAACTAGAGTGATTTTAATGGAATCGTAGAAGAATTCGAGCACAATTCAGAACTGCTGCTATTTTCATGAAAACTCCATTTTTTGAAGTATCTAAAAACTCTTTATATTGATTAATTAAATTGGATATTTCCCTAATTAGTGGGGCCAGAGCGATGCGGTTTGCGATTTTCATCAGAACTCAGTTTTTTTTAGAAACTACCTCTGTATTTGCTTGCAAACCTCTGACGGTACAGAACTATAGCTGAAAGTTTTAAAGCACTGTAAAACTATTGAACATTAAATTAAATATTAGAAACAAAGAAAACAATATGTATATATACCAGGGGGGTTTGTGAAGTTAGCCCCACGTATTTTCAAAACGAAATGTCTCGCGATATTATTTAAATAAAGCACCTTAGAACTATTCAACAAATGAGCAGTACAAGAGTTTTTAGAGAATTTAAAGTCATCGGGCGTTAAATTCACAGGCACGGGATCTTGCTTTGTTTTGCTCTGTGACCGGACATTTATTTACTTACTTTTACAAAGAATGACAGGTATTTGCTCAATTTTACCTGTTTGTTAATATTAAAACGGCATGTTAAAACAGTGACTGGCCAATTTTGGGTGACGAGCAGTGTCGTAGCTTGATATTGCTGTTATTTTAACGGTATTCAGGCATCGATATAAAGTCGTGAGTATAACATATCTGATATTTCACCCGTGCCTTTTCATGTCAAATTCAGCGAATATATTACAAGCGATTATCAAGGCGTGAGACCTTTGCGATTTCAAATGCTCGAAGGTATAACTGTCGCACTGCAATTTAGACTCGGTATGCGTCCGTAAACTTTTTTTTTCGCTTTTTGTATTTATACGCCGACTTTGCGTGGGTCACATTTAGCCGGTGTTTATTGATTTTTAAAAATAAGCTCAAAAAGAAAGAGACGGCGTCTAGAAAAAGAAAAGGGGGGCGACGTGGGCGATCCTAAAATAATCGGAGAGAAGGGATTTGCATTAATATTTATTAGACGCGTTTAAAAAAAAAACCACTGATTTGGTAAATGAGTGTGTTAAGTTCGGGGAGAGTTGCGAATTTCTTAAATTCTTGGCCGACATTTAATGCATCGGGAAACAGTACAAGCGTCACAGTTCTTTGATACAATACCGCCTAGTAGGCCAGGAAAATAAGCTGGGAAATGACCATTCCACGACTTTTTGTTTCCGCAAGCTGAATTTATCACTATAGATGCTAAATATTATATATTAGTTTCCACAGTCATAAAAATGGGGGGAAGATTGTTTACAGGGTGGTTAATTGTATAATTTTTATGTAAATTACGTAAATTCACGTTTTTCGCTTATAACTTTTTTCCGTTCATTTCCACGAGAAAACAGTAAAGTACTTTTTTTTCGTCTTCAAAAGACCTACAAAACTAGCCCTCGAGCGTCAAAAAATATTGACTAGATCAAAAGTTATAAACAGAAGAAGTTTATTTATGACTTTTGAGCTAAACATTTATAAACTGCGTTATTATTACCAGAACGAAGGCTAAAAAATAAAAAAAAAATCCAGGTTGCAAATTTGAAATTAAAAAAAATATATATTTCAATGTATTATTATGTAATCTACCATGTAAAAAATCAGTGCGATTGTGGAAGATCTTCGGGATCGTCGAGACTAATAATTAGTTAATTTGTTTATAAGGCCATAACTTGTAAACTATTCAAGTTACCGATTTCAGATTTCGTGTGAGTTATTAGACAGTAATAAGGAATGAGAGGATGCGATGCCAAAACATTCTGGTAATAATAATGCGGTTTATAAAAGTTTAATTCAAAATTCATAAATAAACTTCTTCTGTTTATAACTTTTGATCTAATCAATATTTTTTGACGCTCGAGGGCTAGTTTTGTAGGTCTTGAAGACGAAAAAAAAAGTTATAAGCGAAAAACGTGAATTTACATAAAAATTATACAATTAACCACCCTGTAAACAATCTTCCTCCCATTTTTATGACTGTGGAAACTAATATGTTATTGTACATATTTAGCATCTATAGTGATAAATGCAGCTTTCCGAAACAAAGAGTCGCGTCCAACTCTATATTTCCAGGCCTATAAGTAGCGAGCGTTCAAATAAAAACGTGGTCAAGTTGGTTCTGAAAATTTGGACGTAGGGCGTAGCGTATAGCAAATGAACTTAAACGTCATCTGTCAAAGGGCTATATCGCCGCTATCAATTTGAATATTTTCGTTTTAAAAAGCGTTTAAAATGGTGTTTTCTCAAGAACAAAAAGTGTTTATCATAGAGTCCTACTTTAGAAATGGACGCAAGATTGATGGAATATGGAAGTATTCTATTGAGGAATGTTTCATAGAATTTCAAAATCAATTTCCCGGCGTTGTTGAGTACAAAATTTTTCAAAGTGCAGTTCAGCGTTGTGTTAATGTTTTTCGTGAAACGGGCAGTGTAACAAGAAAAGAAGGAAGCGGCCGACCTAAAAAGCGGACTAAAAGAAAATGTCCAACAAATAATGGAAAATGCGCCAAGAACTTCTGTACGTGTTTTATCACAAATGGTGGGAGTATCAGTCGGTACCTGCCACACAGTGTTAAAAAAAGATTTGCGTTTGTTCTCCTATCGTTTAACTTGTCAGCAAGAACTTCATGAAGTTGATTTTCCGCGACGGGCTGTATTTTGTGAATGGTTTTTAAACAACTACGGTGAACTTCATAATATCACCTTTTTTTCTGATGAAGCCTGGTTTCATTTAAGTGGTTACGTAAACTCACAGAATGTGAGAATGTGGTCTTTTGAAAAACCAGATAACTTTTTTGTCGAGGGCCCTCTACACGTTCAAAAAATTATGTGCTCTCAATCGAAGGAGGATTTATGGACCTATTTTTTTTAATGGTACTCTTACTGCGCAAAGGTATAGAGAAGAAATTATCGCTCCTTTTGTTAACCAGCTGGAAGAAAACGAAATTACAAACTTTTACTTTCAACAAGATGGCGCAAGGGCACATACGGCAGGCGAGACGATGAATATGTTGAGGGAAGTTTTCCAAAATCGACTAATAAGTCTCAATGCTGAACATGAATTTCCACCGAGGTCATGTGATATTACGACGTGTGATTTCTTTTTGTGGCCTTACCTTAAAAACACTATTGAACTGCCTATTCCTGATTTAAACCATCTGCAAGCTCGACTTATAGACAAGATTCGTGAAATTAACAATACCCCGAGCATCTTAGAAAATGTCTTTAATTCTTTGAAGAACAGGTGTGAAAAGTGCTTGGAACAAGGAGGGGGACACTTTCAGCAGCTGCTTTAATTTATTGTTATAACAAGGAGGGGGACATTTTCCGCAGCTCCTTTAATTGTTTGTTATTGTTATCACGATTATCCTTTAAAATAAAGTTATATAGTCATTAACGTTATTGAAACTGACAGCTGCTATACAGCTCGCTGAGAAATGAGGTTAAGTTGGTCGCTATAAGCTACTCCCTGCGTCCAATGTGTCAGAGCCAACTTCGACCACGTTTTTATTTGAACGCTCGTTATAATATAAAGCCTCATATGTTTGTTTTTAATTTTGGTTCAGACAAAATCGAATTCTTGATCTTTGTTCACATACAAATACTGAAATGTCCGATGAAGGACGTTATTTCGCATCATACGACGTTTAGTATTTACATCAGCGAGAATAATGAAAAAGCGCACTTAAATCAGTTGGTCATCGAAGGGAAGAACAGGTGCTTAACGAAATCGAGGATAACTTACTTAATTTTTTTGACGTAAAAACGGAAAAAGCTTCTAGGTGACCCAAGTCGCAATATTAACAATAACTCGCATGTCTGACATACTATACGTGGCTATTACGCAAGCCTTGACGTTACACCACTCTCCCCCGACCAAGGTGTCAGTCATCGTCACCGCACACCGCCACATGCCTACTCGATTTAATATGAATATTGGCAATATATCAGTTTACCTCCTCCGGTGTGTAGCCTTGCGAAAATCGATTTCACCACTCATATACACCATTTTTTTTCCCCGTATTTACATTCGCTAATTAGTCGACGTTGCCAAGGATGCTCCGTGTCGGTGTTTGTGCGTCGGGGCTCTTTTCGAAACGCAACTTTTTGCTGCAGAGTGCAGACGCTCGCCCCGAGATCTGTCTAGAGTCTAGAGGTCGGGCCAACGCCGAATCAGCGGCGCTTCGACCTTCGGTCCGCTATAAAAATAGTAATTAATGCCGGACAAAGCATTCGCACCTACGTTAACTAGATTTGGATGTGTTATTATCGTTATCGTTGCCCAGCTTTGCACAAAGGAAACGCTCTAATCGGAGAATTATGTTTAAATGCATTGCTATTAAACTTATAGTATTTAAAATTAAATGCTGATCGAGAAAAGCGAGCAAATATATTGCACTGTGTTTATATAAAGGTTTAAACTTACTTCCGAGACTGAAAACCGCAAAAGTGGCAGGTCAACATGAACCTCCACATCTCTGGAATACTTGAAAATAGTAAATTAAAATTGTGTCTACCTGTATGGGGACAAAATGAATTATTAAAAGGGGCTAGAGCTAGACCAATACAGGCTCTACTAAGGATTGATTAAAAATAGAAATCGATACCGTAAGTTCATTGCCGGGTAAATAGTTAGGGGGCGAAAACGGATCCTGTTCCAGGTAATGAATGAAAAGGCAAACGTTATTTGTATGACGTACGTATTACTGCATAGACGGCTGTTAGAATTAAACGGAAATCCTTTGTGCAAGACCCCTAATACGTCGCGTATTAACAAATCAAATAATTAGGTTGGAAGCGCTCACGGGTCGAGTTATGTATTTTATAAATTAAAAGCGTTCTTTCTCAAGTAAGTTTTTTTTATTAAGAATGGGGTAGGCAACCAACAGGGCTTGCGTGGTGTATAGAGGGTGGTCAAATTGAAGGGGTAAATGGTATTCTGAGGCAATCATACACTAAATAAAATAATATTTTTATTATTGCATAGTACAAGTTTAAGAAATAGAAAATTTAAATTTTTCGACCAAAAATTTTCTATTTTTATTTGCGTCCCCTTTTTTACAATGTTATGTTTGAGTATTTGAAATGTCAAGAAAAAAACAATTTTTTTTTCGATATTTGATATTTTATTTGGTATTTGATTTCCTATTTAACGCAAAATTATGAGTAAAACAACGCAAAAAAAATTGTTCAGCAATAAATCTGTTTCTTTAATTTTTTATAAAAACTGATGATTCAGGAAAGGAAAACGGTTCTACCGATCGATTTCAAAATTTACAAGCCTCATGGGCATGTATTAAGCTAAAATAAAACTTTCAAACATTGGTGCTTTTCGCAATATTTGCAAAGTAGTCGTGGATTTTCCAAACCGGCAGAAAAAATATTTTTTTGCGCTTTTTCAAATTAATACTGAATAAAAAACGATTTTTCTCTCAAACATAGCAAAAAGCCCTTGAAGAGGATTGATTCAGGTTTCTAAAACCCACCTTCTCTTCGCTGTATGATCATTTGGCCAGGAAAAAGAGCTGGAAAATGACCATTTCGCGACTTTTTGTTTCGGCATGCTGAATTTATCACTATATATGCTAAATCGCGTGCTAAATATTATGTATAATAACATTTTAGTTTCCACAGTCATAAAAATGGGGGAAAGACTGTTTACAGGGTGGTTAATTGTATAATTTTTATGTAAATTACGTAAATTCAAGTTTTTCGCTTATAACTTTTTTCCGTTCATTTCCACGAGAAAACAGTAAAGTACTTCCTTTTTCGTCTTAAAAAGACCTACAAACTAGCCCTCGAGCGTCAAAAAATATTGATTAGATCAAAAGTTATAAACAGATGAAGTTTATTTATGACTTTTGAATTAAACATTTGTAAACTGGATTATTACCAGAACGTTTTGACGTCGCATCCTCTCATTCCTTATTACTGTCTAATAATTCGCACGAAATCTGGAATCGGTAAGTTGAATAGTTTACAAGTTATGGCATCATAAACAAATTAATTATTAGTCTGGACGATCCCGAACATCTTCCACAATCGCACTGATTTTTTTCACGTTAGATTTCATGATAATACATTGAACTCTTATCATTTTTTTTTAAATTTCAAATTTGCAACTTGGATTTTTTTATTTTTTTAGTCTTTAGTCTTTTTTTTTGGTTACAAAATGAAATATACGACGCTCGCGCCTGATATAGTTACATATTATTACATATTCGGAAAGCTTATGAAAAGAGCTATAAGTTAAAAAAAAATCGTCAAGATTCGTTGAAAAACACTCACTAAAAAAATTTGGAATTTTTTCTGCTCCTTGAAGTTTTTTTGCTCCTTGAGTTTATGGTAAACTAAAATTAAACATATATTTTTACAACAGATGTATAGACACCATGAAAGATAATAAAATAACGGTACTTAATACACAAAGTAACAAAAAATATCAAAACTTTTTAATTTTATTATATTTCTTATTTCAACTCTAAAAAAATAAATTTAACTTTAATCAGAGCATTCCCTAGATTGTGTAGGAATGTCTCCAGATATTTGCAAGTTTCCCTAGAATATCGAAATTTTCCTTGAATTGGTTGAAGGGACTTGAGAGTATCTACCGGGTGCTTCAGAGTTAAATTGACAAAAACCTAGGGGCGAATCTGCTCAGTAAAATATGTAAAAAAAAGTTCATACGAACATGGGTCCGCAAGTGCTTCGTTTCCGAGATACAGGGTGTTAATTTTTTTTTTAAATTGAGTTTAAAAATAACGTTTTAACCGATTTGAATGAAACTTCTACGGTTTTATTGAAACAATTATTATACCACCGAGCAATTCGTTTTTTTTTTTTTTTTTGTAGAAAAGAATAAAATAAAAACGAAGCGAGACACTAAAAAGAGTGAAGAGGCACAAATATGTTATTTTTAGTGGATTTAACTGAATATTACATAATAACCTCAAGAAAACTAGAGGGTGATATTCTTTTCTACAAAAAAAAAAACGACTTGCTCGCTGAGTACGCCCCTGAAAATTATTGATCAAATCTAATTGGTCCAGATGATCTCCCCTAGACATTTGTCACTTCAACTCTGAAACACCTGGTACATCTTGCATCTATGACTTGCGATTAATAGGACCTGAGTACTGCCCTGACTTGCACAGATTGGAATAGAAATCGATGTGAAATTAAATTATTTAAGCAACTATCGGACCTAGATCCTGCCCTGTGCTTGTCTTTTTTTGATGTTTTAAAATCTTGTGAGCTTTGACCTTCATATGCGCAGAAACATAATTCCGACCATCGCCTAAATTATTCTACGTCCTAAAAACATTACACCCATTATTCACAGTCTCTCTCGAGCTCTAGCGTAAACAAGCCTTTGATCCGATTACAAATATCATAATAAAATGCCATATTCGTTATTATTTTAATTTAAACGATAAAGATATATATAAGGAACGTTCGCCAGTTGACTTTATTGATGCCCGAGCACCTTAGTTCATGTCTACTTGTAATGATGCACATGGTCTAGTTACGAGTCAATGTTTTCACAACGTGCTTATTCGAAGAATTATGGGGATACGCCACGCCTTTCGCGCATTTCACGGCTCATGAGATATTAAAAGACCTCTACCTAGAATCCATTCTCCAGTTCTGGTAAAGCCCACATTCTGCAAGAGGCGCGCACCTCGTTTCCCACAGCTCCCGCCTGCCCCCAGCCAACTTTTTATATCGGAATTTTCGGAACTTATGACTAACGTATTTATAGAAATGAGTAAGGGATTCCGATGCCTTTCCTCTAAATTTAAACTCGGTGTGCTCGCACACAGGTAAAATTAGACAAAGTTCAAGTTTTAAATAAATAGATTTTTCTGGACGTTTCAAATTAAAATCCCTTAGGAAAAAAAAAGGTAGACCAGGAACCGGGTTCGGTCTATTTTCGCTCTATATCGACCGAGTTGTAGTGTGCCGTGTAGATAATACGCGCGTGAAGGCCGGCTTAAGGGCGACCACACACTGCAGTGCCAAAACCGAGAAAATATTTTGCTCGAAATGTCAGCATTCACGCTATTAGAATTGAGGTGTAAAAATTCCAGTTTTGGAAAAACGTAATTTTTTTGTGTAAATCTAGTACATACACAAAAAAATGGTTTTGATAAATGTTGCCTGGAATCACGTGGGTCATGTAATAAAAATATTTTTAGCTTTATAGGGTGTTTCATTTTGCGTGGGCGCTACATAACTTTGTTCAAAAACAACTGATTATCTCGAAAACGGTAAGTTTTAAACCCCATGGCCCACATGATTCCAGGCAACTTTTGTTAAAACCATTTTTTTTAATAAATTTTACAGTTGCAGAGTTACAGAAGAACCCCTCTTAGGTGGAACACGATTATTACCTCATCATTATAAATGGCGATTGCTGTACTAAAGCGTAGCTCGTTCTAGCGAGACAAAAGAATGCCTTGAACCGCCGTCCGATTATTCTAGGAAGTTCTCCTGCTCTCTACCTGGTGCAATCATTGCAACAGTGCGTTTTTGCAAACCCAGCAACTTCAGAATCATGCGACTGATTCATGAGGCTATTGCTGCTAATTTTACACGAACAGGTGCGCGAAAATCGAACCGTCGCCGCCACGCGGAAGCCAGGAGCGCGCATCGACAGCTCAAAATCGCCGCGACGGTCCCGCTTCTAATATTGGATTTCATTCAAATGGACGAGTCCTCGGCGGATCTGCGTTTCTAATAATAAATGCAATTAGAATTACGACCGGCGGCTTTTTAAAAGCAAAGGTCGCGGCGTCGAGGAAAAAACCTCGGCTCTCGATCCGTTTCGCAATAAATTATCGTTTCACGCGAATGCAAAGCAGGCCCTGACGGCTGTAATCGGACTTTCTCGCCGTGTATCTCGTGATTTTTGCTGCCGCGGTTCGTGTTTGTGTTTGGGCCGGCTGGCCTTATTCCTTTTAGATATTTTGTAATGCGGTAGTAGTCCGATGTAAAAGTAAGATCGCGATCGGTGATGCCGCTGAGAAAAAAATTGTATGGCAAGGTTGTTGAACCATCCCGGTCCGGGATGGAAACGGTGGCGTCATTCCGCGGGAACTTTTTTGTCTAGTCATTTAACGATGTTAGGGTTTTTGCGGGGTCTTTTTTCATAACTGCATTGATTTGGTGCATTTGTCAACAGTACAGTCTTTCCGATATCAATTGAAGAACCAACAGATTGATAGTATGTACCAGCTTCGGTCGCTGACGCAACAACTCGGCATTGAAATATTTGATAAACTTGTTCCCATATTTATTTAGCCATACCCATATACAGGTCTGGTCGAACTTAACGTGGAGATGATAGAAATGTATACGCTCAGTTGAAGAATGCGAGCGCGGGCAAAGGAAACGATCACAGTTGCATTGAGCTACTGTGCAATAAATCACAGCAGATGACAAGTGGTTGATAATTTGCCCAGCAGTGCAGTGCAGCAATGCGGAATTTGGTGTGATTCAGGCAATTTTAATTTATAATAGGCCAATCATTAATAATTCTCGGTAATATTTTAAACTCTAATTAACTTTGTGTCGAAATTTTAGTGACTGTAGTTAGTAATGACCAGTTACAATCAATTTTAAAATATTACCGAGAATGTATGCGATGTTTATGAGACATCCATCAATAAGTTTTGACATAAGCCTACTTTGAGAAAAGTCACTTATTTTCTACACCGTATTATTGTAAGAGTTCAATGAAAAGCCTTTTTTCTCGAAAACCGGCCACATTAGGAAGTTCTAACAAATGTACATTAATTTTAGAAAATAAAATTGTACATCAGAAATTGGAAACCTAACCTCAAAAAAATTAGAACTTAAAATGTAATACGAATGTAGCATAACTAGCGCCGAGACTAGCGCCCTCTATAAAATATACAAAACATAATTAGACCAGCGTATTTGGCGTCCTTAAAAACCCCGGAATATCAAATTTCATAAAAATATTTCGCACCGTTTGGAAATTTTCGTAAAACTTCTATTTAAAAAATTTTATTCTGTCGCTCTGTATCTTGAAAACAAGAAGAGATAGACTTTGTGTTATGATCCCTATTAAAATATTGATAGTTTTCGAGATAATCGACTTTTAATTTTTTTTTATTGTTTCGTGATTTCTAGTGGTTGACATAATTATGATTGTATGACAGCTAGAAATTATTTTTTTTCAGGACCTGTAGAGTGAAGATGGCTCTTTCAAAAAACGTATCAAAAGTTGACCTGTGATATACAGGGGGCAAAAAAAATCGTGCCAAGCCTGATAATTTAAAATTTGAAAAATCTCGACTCTTTCAAATAGAACACCCTGTGTTTTATGATTTCATTAGATGCCTTTCTGTAGACCCTGCAATTTTTTAATAGCTTTCCCTATACCTATGTTGCGTAGTTTTTGCAAAAAATCCATGTTTACGTAAAATACCGGATTTGCGCCCGTTCCTTTGTCGGGATAAATATTGTGAGGCTATTTATTTTTATTAAATTTATTAACTGTACTACACTATTTAAAATAAAAATTAATAACTGATAAATTTANTGAAAAATTAACGGGACTTTGTGTTATGATCCCTATTAAAATATTGATAGTTTTCGAGATAATCGACTTTTAATTTTTTTTTTCTTGTTTCGTGATTTCTAATGGTTGACATAATTATGATTGTATGACAGCTAGAAATAATTTTTTTTCAGGAACTGTAGAGTGAAGATGGCTCTTTCAAAAACGTATCAAAAGTTGACCTGCGATATACAGGGGGCAAAAAAAATCGTGCCAAACCTGATAATTTAAAATTTGAAAAATCTCGACTTTTTCAAACAGAACACCCTGTGTTTTATGATTTCATTAGATGCCTTTCTGTAGACCCTACTATTTTTTAATAGCTTTCTATATACCTAAGTTGCGTAGTTTTTGCAAAAAAACAATTTTTATGTAAAATACCGGATTTGCGCCCGTTCCTTTGTCGGGATAAATATTGTAAGGGTATTTATTTTTATTAAATTTATTAACTGTCTAGCTACACTATTTAAAATAAAAATTAATAACTGAAAAATTTAGATATTTGAGTTTAATAAATAAGTCTTTATGGAAAGTTTCCATTTATTTGTGAATAAAATCAAAAAAACCATAAATTCGCTACAAGTGATTAAGAATTAGCAAAATATGGGAAATGTTTGCTAGCAGCACATATTTACAAAGCAAATAATCCAAATTCACAGAGATTCCGACTGTTTTGAAAATGTGAAGGAAAGGTTTGAATGAAGAGCAAATGCGAATTATGAGAAAACTACCAAGAGACATGAAAGTAACAACGATAATATTTAGTTTAAAGTTGTGGCGTCTGCTGATAAAAATCAAAATATTAGTGCCAGGAAATTATTAGTAATCTTGAAGTTTTCAAAAACTTGACAAATAAAATATTGAAGAAGTTTCATCCGTATCATATTGAAAATCAAGCTCTGTTACCGTAGTTAGGAAAGTTATTAGTGAAATTGGAGATTAAAAAATTTGGATGAATAGAACTTTGAAAAGCAAGCTAACTTAAAATACATACCCTTACAATATTTTTCCCGACAAAGGAACGGGCGTAAATCCGGTATTTTACATAAAAATGGGTTTTTGCAAAAACTACGCAACTTAGGTATAGGGAGAGCTATTAAAAAATTGTAGGGTCTACAGAAAGGCATCTAATGAAATCATAAAACACAGGGTGTTCTATTTGAAATCGTCGAGATTTTTCAAATGTTAAATTATCAGGTTTGGCACGATTTTTTTTGCCCCCTGTATATCGCAGGTCAACTTTTGATAAGTTTTTTGAAAGAGCCATCTTCACTCTACAGTTCCTGACAAAAAACTACACTCCGCATACATAACCTTAATAAATTATTACGAGCCATATGACCCCGATCATAGGCAACCAACATTACACTATTGGCACTATCCACTAAAAATCCCTAAACTAGCGTTATCAGTCCTTATGAATCATTTGTAATGAACAATAACAAACCGTTGTGTTTACGACGTTACAGTGTCTATTTTAGATAGAATTCTTTTCTGTACTGATTTTTTTGTATGTCCTGCTCCTGATTGGAATTAACTGTCAGGGCAGTCAATTTTTAATGAACGGAAGCGGTGAAGGTTGCATAGGTTCCGTTGCTTTTAATTGAGAATGTATTGCCCATCTCTGTTGTACAGTTTCAAGAAGAAGAATAAGATCTGGCCTTGAATGTTTTTAAATCCACTTTTCGCAGTATCCATGTCAAGTTCTAGATGACTGTAGCGTATGTTTTGTGGGGACAAATTCCTAGTATCCGAACTGTTGTCACATGTCACTGGAGAAGGTTAATGTTGAAGAAAGAAACATTGATTTATTCGTTTGTTATTGTTGTTGACAACACCTTCAATATAAACAAATTTATTTGCTTATAAGCACTTCTAGCCCTATCTAGAATTCATTTTTTTTATCGTTACGTTTTGATACCTTGATCAATTAACGAGCCGACTCAAGTAGAGAGTCATAGTATCAGGGTCGTTTCCACGAGTGGAATTCTATAGAAAGTGTTATATAAACATAAATTACTTTGAAACTAAAGATAATGAATAACTTAATAATTTTTTTGCTTGTATATTATTGCAATTCCTCAAAATTAGTGTTAGAGTAGGGAAATAATTACTTTTTCGTCAAAAACTTTGGACATTTATTACATTTAGTAAAAAGAAAACAAGTAAATATGTATTCTGAAACATTTACCTACATACATTTATTAAAATATAATACACTGTATTAAACTTTTAAAACATCATTAAAAAAATGGGAAATGACCCCATTGTAAAAACCTTGTACGTACAACCAATTTTGCCAATTTATATTGAATAATACTCTTACATCGGTGACAAAAATAGAAAATATCCCATCCCGATAAGTTATGATGGCATTCTCGTCTCTGAAATTGGCCACGGTCGTAAAATATCAAAGATAAACCGAGCAATTAATTGTTTTAATTATCGGAACTGCGTCATTTGGTCGGGATTCTCTAAGCGAAGAATTTTGTGTGTTTCATTCTTATACATACGAAGCGTGTTTGTCCTCATTGGATTGCCGACAAGCGTCCACACGATTTTCTTTGCGTTGTTCGGTCAAACGAGGAACAAATTTTGCTGCAACTCGATTCATGTTCAATTTTTCAGTCAAAATTTCATGGCGTGACCCAATTGAGATTCTAACCTCTTCTGCAACATCTCTGACAGGCGATTTGCACGCACCAGACCATTGACTTTCTGAACGTAGGAGTAATCAGTTGAAGTCGACAGCCTTCCTAGTCGAAGATCATCTTCAATTGACTAACGACCACTTTTAAACCATGAAAACCATTCGTAACATTGCGTACGACCCAGAGCATCCCCGTAAGCTTGTTTCAAAAGTTGAAACGTTTCCTTGAAAATTTTCCCCAGTTTCATGCAAAATTTTACGTTGCATTTGTATCGCAGAAAATCGCACATTTCAAAAAACGTTACACATTGCACTCAAATAACAATATCACGAATAAACTAAATTAGATATCAACAACAACAATCGAAAAATGTGTGGTTACTGGTTACAGAGGAAGTTCTGTGCAAAGCAATGCTGCCAACCACTTGTCGCTAAATATCCCGATTGGCGCGTGATTCAAAAAGTTTGGTTATTTTCTGAACAGACCTATAAGGTTATAAATAAGTCCTACAATTAAGTTTAGTTACGAAAAATATGTATATCGCCCTTAGGTGAAACGTATACTACAAAACTTTCTAGTAAATGTGTAAGATTTTGTGTTTTTTAAATCATAGAAGTATTGAAGAAAGTCGACGAACAACGGCCCTACTTTTGAATCGTGTAAATGTCAGACACGAGTTTTATTAACAATAATCGACAGCTTAGACTATAGATAACCGTTTTGAAAAAATACGTGTCTTGTCTATCGAATAAAATATTTTAGGAACAAATTCTCACTATACATCAGCAAAATCCTTATATAAACTTAATTGTATTTTATTTCTGCTTTAATTATAATTTTTATTGACCACTACAAAATTTTATACAATAATTAGTCGGATGTGCGCGCGTCGGATGTTTGTAGTTTCAAAGTATTTGTTTTCATATGTATTATGTAACTAAAATTTAAGTTTTGAAATTTGAACGATTTTTATAAAAGTAGCCATATTGCATAGGCATCTTTTTATGGTAAAATCTTTGAATGTGTCATTTTTTCACCAAAACGTGTTGGCTTTCATTGATGTTCTCGCTAAGGTAACTTCCTTGTTTATCAGTGTTATATTTCATCACTTTATTTATTCGCCTTATCTAAGGTTTTCAACCCAATTTCACAAACAAAAGCTTTGCCGCTTACAATTTAAATAAATTAACATTTGTATTTTTGTATTGTCGTGTTTTTCAACAACTACTCGGATCGTTTCAATCCAAGTTCTTTGAAGGTGCTTGGAAAAGTGTAAAAATTCAATTTGAGCGTAAGCTTCAGCGTCATCGTTAGAGATTAATTGTTTTAAGTGGATTGTTATTGTAAATAACGTACAATCTAACGTAACGGGATGTTATATTTTTCCAAAGAGAATTCCAGTTACGGTCGTTAAATTAGGAATTGGCATGTATTTTATTGTAAATTATTTTAATTCGACAGCTCAAGAGCCCTTTCTGGCTAAATTATCGTCGATCTCAGGATCATATAATCCCTACAACACCCTTCATACATAAATAGCTATTACATGAATACTTTTTCAAAAATAGTCTCTTAGTTTTATTCAAAATTTTCTCGGGGCGCAAAAACTGATTATTCTAGCAAGTTTTAGGGGGATTTGCCTAAAACCTGTTTTTTTTACAATTTCCTGACAAACCACGGAATGTAAAGAAACACTAACATCAGCAGTGTTTTCAGCAAGTCCATAACGGATTCTTGATTGTTTTTGTCTATTTGGAAAATTTCGTATGTCTATAATTTTTTTTAGAAACTTTTGTCGTGCCTCATGACAAATATTAGATCCAATTTGTTTGTGTTTCTATGAGGAATCTGAAAATATCTTTCTACAATCTGTTTTTAGGTAAAGTCCAAGGAGGTAATTCTTTTTTTTAACTGCCTATTGAGCAGTCTTAAAAATGCACGCGGATTTGATTTTTTAATAAAAATGATGTTGCTTCGTGTTTAACCTCAACGCAAATTCCTTGAAGAGAATACGCTGTTTATTATTGTTTAAAAATTTATAAATATTAGCATACTCTTGACGCAAAGCTCCCTGGTATCTTTCCTGGTAAGACAAATAAAAATCTTACCTCGGAGTATAATTAATAAAAAAAAAGCTAGTAAAACACAATACTATAAATATTTGGGCTTTACGTATTTGCCCGATGCTTGTACTGATTACCAAAAACAATTCCCTAATGTTTATATTGATTATGCATTAATATGTTGTTGGTTGGTAGCATTTTTCATAACCAAAAGCAAGCAGGAACCATAAATATTTACAGTTTCTTTCCCAGCTTTATTTACATTTCTCTTACTGGGTTAATTACACTAGATAATAAAGTATGACTTAAAAAAAAGGCTCCAAAGAGGGCTGATAAGTTCTCTAGGAAGGGGTACAATGTATCAGTTACACTCTGTATAATTCATGCAGTCTGTGTATTAAACATTGTTGATTTTAGCATTAACGCCTTAGCAACTAGCCAAATATTTTACCATACATTTAACGTACCTGTGTGTATTTAAAGCGAAAACTAGGTAGTCTCAATATAGTCTAACAATAAACTACATTGTACGAAAAAAAAAGGCCGTGTGTGATCGATAGTCCCTGGCTTCAAGGAACATTGTAAACAGAAATTTGGTGCCTCGAAGCTTAAAAATTTAATATGTAGGCATTGCTTTAATATTTCAGGATATTCGCGGAATCATGCCTTTACGTATTGTACCAGGTGATATTTATATTTTAATCAGGTTCGCATGTGCAAGAAAAAAAAAAAGAGGTAGTTTAGATTCTTTATTTGGCGAACGATCAGATTTATGTCCTTCAAGCAAGCAGAAGCAGAAATATGAAAAATTATTCTGACTGAAACGTGAATCAAATAAAATTACTAATAAAATTGAATGATATTGTTAGCCTCGAGTGTGCGAAGGTAATATTATAATTTGAACACTTTCGTCGCGGTTTAAAATTGAATTTAAACCAAGATCAATTAATGTAACATAATAATCACCTACAATTACCGATTATTAATTATTATGTAGCAATAAAATGGGGTTTTATTGCGGCAGGCCCGTACTAGTCCAGCGTCTCAATTGTATGCCAAAATTGACTCGATATTAACGGAATTACATAACCTCAATGTTATTCCGTTGTAAATTAATATTTTGCTATAACTTGTACAATCATTTTGGTGCAAATACCAGTTATGATAAAATTATAATTAAAAAAAAGATCATGTAACTCCTTTAATATAAACATACCTACCTTTGTTACATAAGTTCTGAGAGATTTATTACAAAATTAGAGGTTAACAACACACAAGATTGTCTCATACAAAATATTAGGATCTAGATTTGAGATTAGGACTAGAAAACAGTTTCCTTTTATCAGATCTGCTCACTTATTCTTTCGCAATTCTAGAGTACCCAGATCAGTTAGTAGGGAAAGCTCCTAAGTGATCGATAGTGTTAATATTTTAATTTATCCATATTGAAGTTTTAAGACGACAACAAAGATAATTGATACTTGGGCCCGGGGGTCCACCTGTCCCAAAAATGTTAACATACAGCCGACACACCAAGGGAGAAACCAACCGACCTTTTTTTCAGGCACTGCAATTAATTAATGCAATTGGCATTATGCACACCGCCCTCTACGATGGGGTAAGTTCACGCAAAGCGGTATTTTTTTTCTTATTAACCAACACCACATTCTCAGAACTGTCGATTTGTCGTTAATTTGTTTTTAATCGGTCCCCACTCTGCTGCACATTCACTCGTAGGCGTAACGAAATTATTTTTTTTTCCTTGTTTGAAAAAAAGTGAAATCAGTAATATTTTGTTTCGCAACTGTGGCAGCAGTGCTTCGTAACAATAGCATGGAAAGGTGCTAACAGAAATTTAACATTCTTAAAGTGGAAACCTTGTTATTTTTCCCGTAAAATCAAAGAATTGTGTAATTGCTGATATTTTTGCTTAGATTCCGAAATTTCTTATAAATATAGGAAAATTCAAATCTAAAGTTAATTAATTACCATTTTTGCTTGTGCTTCACATACGAGGTGGTCCATTTGTGTGACGAAATATAACTATTTTGTTACTGTTTGCGATACAAAAAATGTTCTTACAAAATTTGAAGGCGTATTTTTTATTTCATAGCGACAAATTATGAGTCGAAAGAATCCAGGAAAGAATCGAAATTTTAAAATCAATACCACCCTATAATTTTTTTTTTATTTAAATTATTTCGAACTACAAATTTCGAGACCTTTTCTAGAACTTTTCAAATGCAATAACTTATATTTAAATGCCCTATTTTGTGTTTTATATTGCCATTAATCTCTATTCAAGTATTACTATGGGTATTTTTTTGGCAATGTTGGATATATTAAATTTATTTTGTAAGAATTACTGTATTAAATATGTTTTTATAATATAAATAAATTAAATTTAGTTTTTTATAACCTAGTCTAGTTATTAGACAACAATAATTACAAAACCAAAACTATTCTGCATCTCTGAATAAACCAATTAACCAATTTTAACCTACGGTTTTGTCTCTCGAACAGTAACGAAGCTGTCGTGCTTTGCCACGCGAATAGACCGCTCTGTATCCTTTTTAAATTTAATAATAACTATATTTTTAAATGTTTTTTGTACCTACTCACTTAAACGCCATTTTATTGACATCATTCCCTCAGCTGAGTGTGAACAATTGAATTTTACTAACAATGTTTATACCCAAATATATATTTTTTCGTTGCCATTGTTCCCTCGCACAGGCATTTCATTTTTCAATGACTTATCTCGAAACAGATTACCGGCGTGCGGATGACATTAAACTAGAGGCAAGGTTAACATGACATTAAGCGAAAAAAATGCGATTAACAACAATCTTTCGCACGATAGAATGTAAGCAAGCCTCTAGGTGCAGAACGGACCACGGAGCAGATAACCAGTCTAACTGAATTGTGAATTACTTGCTAAATAGCAAGCGAACGCCTTGGTTCTTTGTGATATTTCGTAGACCGTTTTACCTTAGCCCAGTTTATACAATCAATTATTTTCGTGGTGCATAATAAACGGTGGATTTTTAATATTTATGATGAATGACGCTGCCACATAACCTAAAAATTAAACGGATTTGCTCTATCCGAGTTTCTGTTAAAATATGAGAAGTAATGGAGGCTCCCATGAAAATTTAACAAAGGTTCCACCATTTCATTTTTTCCGGAACATTAGAACTATTTCACTACATCATTTAAACCTGAATTTTACTTTTGCTAACTGTATGTGTATGTACGATCATCTCAATTGTATTTTTCTTCTCAGTCTTCTTATGTGACTGCCTCTTTTCCTATGCTATTTATATACAGGGTGTTTCAGAAATAAGTGCCGACATTTTATCCACATATTTAACTTCAAAAGCAACAACAACCTACCACCATTGAAAATGCGCTTTTGGAGAATGTTGCAAATAATTCTAGACCTAGCTCTCGAGATTAATAAGAATGTCTCCAGATTAATCCAGAACTTCTTCATAAGAGCGAATCTGTCGAAATATCCCACATAATAGAAGTGTAGATCCTTAGATTATTAAATTATTTTGCGAAATCTATCAATCGATTTTAATGAATTTGGTGTGTTGTTTTATTATACTCTAAATTTTTTTTTACCAAAATTAGAATGCCCTCGGAGCGATTAAAATATTTTAAAAAAATTATCCAAAAAACTTGATTATTTTGCATGTTTTTTAATAAATTATTGCTATTTTGCAACATCGGCAATAAATTTAAAAATTTTTAACATTCACTATATTGTGCAAAATTCAATTGTAAAACATTTTTTCCTCTTCAATATTCTTCCAAAATGCATAGGTTCCAAGATATAAGTAAAAAACTAAAGGTATTTAATAAAAAAATACCTATTATAAAATAGGTATTTTTTAAACATTTTTGCAATTTTGAAAATGTTCCGGACCTCGCCCAGATCTAGGGATCTACACTTTTATTATGTGAGAATCCATAACAAATTTGCTTGCCCCCTCTCACATCCATTTCAAAACGGATCCGCTTTGGTCCAATAACTGAGGAGATTTTGACATATGTTGTAACTTAATTGAGTAAAATAAACAAAAGATGTTGCTTTTGAGGAGTTAAATATGTGGTTAAAATGTTGGCGTTTATTTTTAGTACGTCCTATATTTTCAACCATTAAATCTAAATAAGTGTCATACCAGGAAAAATATAGTTATTCAAATATGAGTTGAATTAAAAAAAAAACTAGACTAAAAAAAGGCTAAACGGCACTAGATTTACAAGTTATTCAAATTTTCATTGATTGCAAAGTTTGTGTGTCTAGCCACCAGAATTTGAAACATGGCATTGTACCCTGTTTGAAATATAGAAAGTTAACCTAATTTCCCGATCGCCGGAACACATTTATTATCATGTTTATTTTAATTTATCGTTTGGTTAAATTTATCTTATAGTTTTGCTACTATTCTATAAATAAATTCGAAAGCGACATATATGATGGCCAAATAATATAAAATCAGATGTCAAAAAGGAATTACAATAGAAATAATCTAATTATTATAAGTATAAATTGTCAGCATACAAGAATAAACATTTAAAATTGTAGTTTTGTTTTCTATTACTCGCATTTTGTTTAATTTATCTGATTATATTTTAATAAAGGTTTAAAAAAACAAAAATATGAAAAGCCAGGCACATTTACAACGCAATTCGGTTAGTCATTAAACATTCCAATCTCGCAAATAAGTAAGCGTGTGTATGGTCGACTGACATACGAAGTTACATCACCAAAACAAGTTGCATATAAACCCATGTTTACCAGATGTGTTTTTTTTTGCTGCATGATCAGATAAAAAAGTCAATACGTCACCCGGCTGTATGTTAACTTTTTATTCCACCCTTCGCTGTTTAAAACATGCCTAGTTAAAAAAAAAATGGGTTATGAATGTGACTTGCGTGAATGGGGTCTGAGCGTGGTAAAATATGATTTAGGTGGAGTCATTTATGATTGATCAGGAGTTCGAGGACGACCCCCATGTAGAGTCCAACAACAAGTACCTTCTCAACCCCGAAGAAGAAAGGGCCGTCGACCCCGAGACTCAGGCCAGGCTCGAACAGCTCCTCCAAGCAGCAGGTGAGATATCATGTTTGAGTAGATACCTAATTATTAATAATATACTGCACCTTCCTTCATACAGATATTTAACATTTTTTCATATTTTTATTGTTGCAGTACTTATATTTTTTAAGAAAATCTTATTTCAGTTCGAACGCATGTTACTCGATAATAATTATGAATTTTTCACGTATTTTAATGCAGTATAAAGTATTTTCAACATGTCGCTAAATGTCAACAGTTCTAAGACCGGTCACCCTGTATATTTGTCGATTCTAGTGCTTTTCGCGAGTTGCAGTTGGCTGCACTGAAACTCTAAATAAAACCGTGAAGTTTTGTCAAAGTTTTTGGTTATGTGCGCTGAGGTTTTCAGCAGCTAGAGTTTGAGTCCCAGACCAGAGGATAAAAAAACTATGGCAGAAGATCGACTACATGCTTATTGTATGTACTGTATATGTCAGTTTCTTTGTCCTTAAATGTGTCCAGAATAAGTTTTTGTTTTCGTGAAATTTTCTTGGAATATCAGATTGGGCACATGATTGTATGTGACATCTCGGCATAAATCAGCCGGCAGCAGACGAAAATCAGACAATGGAGTATTAAAATATCCTTGCCAACTTATCGTTAAAAGTAAATTCAGTAGTTTTAAATATAACGGTTATTAAAAAACTCGATTTCATTGATAAAAATAGTTGGTTGTCCTTTATTGCTAAGAACTTTTGATTGCAAGATTAGCAGTGGAATAATAGCATTGGTTTTTGTGCTTGATTTCACATATCTAATCAGTGGTGTAAGTGGAAAAGAAGTTAATGTTGTATGAAATGTAATTGCTCTTATAATAAACTTACATAATGAATTATTAATGCGATACATGAATACTTTCATTTTATATTGTTAATCGAGAAGTAATTAACTACTGTTTGGGTCTCGAACAAGAAACGTAGGACTAAGATTATAATATTTTCTCAGAAACAAATCAAAAAAATGTTTTTACAAAATTTATCAGCCCTAATGTTTTTATCCTACAACGCCGTAGCATGTTACGGTGAAACAAATTTTATCTTCAGTTCATTAAAATAATTAGACGGGTAGTCGAGTACAGATAATGGAAAGAGCTTTTGTGAAAAGTTTTGAAACGGAGTATCGTTTAAAGTATGTAGAACTGGTGTTTACATTTCATATCTTTACTTATACTTTTACCGATTCGCTTTGCATATAAAAATGAGATTAAATTATGTAGAAACAATTCTGAAATCCAAATAAGCTGGTGTTTAGGATATGACATTAGAATTACAGATAACTGATGAACCGAATCTTGACAAATAAAATCTGTGAATGTTTTCGTTTCGCATAATTTTCATTCTTTAAGTTTTTGTAAGAGAAATAATAAAAGTACGGGCGAAAACGATATTATTGAATCGTATCGAAACGGTTTTTAGTACTATAAAGATATTTAAGCACTTCCCAGTAGTAGTATATTTTCAAAAGCAGTCTTCAAAAATATACAGGGTCACGGTTTCAATACTCGGGCATAGGACAGTTGGCACCAAAAGATGGTAAGCATCTAGGGAACCCAGAGGTCCTCCGTCGACTGACATCAAGTGTTTCCTGTGCCCTAGACGAGGCAGCCGCCGCCCTCACCCGCATGCGTACCGACAACCCCACCAACCGAGGCAGCAGTTCCGCCAACAACCAGCAGCAGCCCGAGAAGATCTCGCTGGTGGAGGCCTGCACGGACGGCGATGTGGGCACCGTCCGCAAGCTGCTGACGGAGGGACGATCCGTGCACGAGACTTCGGAGGAGGGAGAGAGTCTGCTGTCGCTGGCGTGCAGCGCCGGATACTTCGAACTCGCCCAGGTCAGTGGAATGACGGCAGTAGCTCTCTTTGACCGCTTGGTCCGTTGAGTCAATTTGTCTCGACAAAAATGTTAGTGTAAACTTTAAAAATAGTTGATATTCTAAGTACAGCTAATAACGGTACAAGGTTGATCCTTGGACAGGGTTTCTACTCGATTTGGAAAGACTAGAAATTAATTTTAGACCTTGGAAGTCGGGATCAAGGTTATAAATGTTTGAGGGTCACAAAAAAATGGTAAGCTACCGTAATACATTAAAGTAATAACCGTTAAAAATATTTTAATATTTCTTTTTCTTTCTTAATTTTACCACCTTGTTTTCGCTGAACACTAATACATCAGATAATTTTGGAGCGTTTACCAACATAGCAAATATGTTTATTTTTTTTTGTGAACTTATTTGAAAAAGTGTATATGCTTCGTACAGATTCTGTTTTAATTGTCAAAGCAGGGGAATGTAAGGAAACCCAAAATATGGTGAGTAACTTACCTTTGTACTAGACTGCACCCCTTTCAAATTTCGAAATAGAGCATAAATCGACCGAAAATAGAGTTCAATTGAAGCATTTTAAAGGGTTGGTAAGGGATGATGCATCATTAAAAAGTTACAGAATTTTTTTTAAAATGATTACATTTTATGGGGAATTTATTTCTAAAACTTTCTTACTCATTAGTATTCAAAAAACTTTGTCTTTTTCAACAAAAACACGAATAACTAATAATACGTATTGCAGCTGTTATTTAAAATCATCGAAAGTTCAAAAGTTGGCTGTGAATTTAAATGTTAAACTTGACTATTAGGAAAAAAAGTTGGAATAGGAATAATTTGATGAGGAACAAACAACTTAAACAGCAGAAATAACATACAGTTTACAGTTGCAGAAATTGTTCAAAATGATCACCGTTTTCTCTCAGGCATAAAGAGTGACCCAAAAAAAAGCCGTATTTTTCGCCCGTTTCGTGGACCTCAAGAATTCAATTCAATATATATCCACTTAAAAGATATACAAACACTTAAAGAAGTCACTCGGTTTTGCGAGCAATCAGTTTTTTGGCAATTTCGGGTGCTGCTGATCCAACGGAAGAGACTTCTCTTAAGAAAATAGTTGCGTATTGTTTTACATGATCTGAGTGATGAAAATGTAACCTCATTGCTTGCAGAAAGGGTAGTCCCTCACAACATGTTTTCTTAAAGAATAATCTAACATAATTGTATGCATGCAATAGAATCAATTTTAAAATATCACTAATGTACACTTTGATTACTGTTATTTTTTTCTTTCATTGTTATTAATCTTACATCCAAATTACTCTGATTAAAAGTCCTTCAAATACAAGGCTTAGAGTATCTATCGAGATTTTGTAAGTCTCCAGTATAAAAATACCGATTAATTGAATATTTTCAGCAAAAATCCCGATTTTTTTTTGTAAAATCGGCAGTACCTCATTAAAACAAAGTGTTTGGTAAAATCTAATGGTAGATTCATAAAGAAGGAAAGATTTTACATAGGAAATGGTACACTTTGCATACACCACTCTAAAGTATCACCAGAAGCTATTATTTAGACCACTTTTGAATCGAATTTGTGAGGTCGACGAAACGGGTGAAATTTTGGGTCTCTCTTTATTCTTCATCGAGAATTTACGTCTACTATATCAAATAGCTACTAATTGTTTAAATTTTTTACATTTAAATTCAAATCCATAGCCAACTTTTAATTTTTTGATGATTGAGTAAGAAATGTTTTAGAATTAAATTCCCCCTAAAGTCTACTCTATCAAATAGCTACTGATTGTTTAAATTTTTTACATTTAAATTCAAATCCATAGCCAACTTTAGATTTTTCGATGATTTTGATAATAGTTACAATACATATTATTAGTTATTTGTATTTTTGTTGAAAACGACAAAGTTTTTTGAAAACTAACAAGAGTAAGAAAAGTTTTAGAATTAAATTCCCCCTAAAATAAAATTATAAATTTTAAGACGGCCTACGGATAAAAAAATTCTGTCACATTTTAATGGTGCATCATCCCGTATCGACCCTTTAAAATGCTTCAATTGAACTCTACTTACTGTCGAAACCTTTCAAGGCCTATAACTTCACAGGAATGTAGCTTAATACAAAGGTAAGTTGGTTAAATCACCATATTTTGGGTTTCCCTGCTCCTGCTCTGTGCCGGTTCCTATGCGAAATGCCCTGTATATATTTATGTAATTCATATGTTTGTGTAGTCTCATAATAATAGTAATATCTCTACCCCTCATTCTACTCGCAAGGATTAGCCCAAAAGTCGGAGACATGTGCAGGAGAGGGGGTGGCATATTATTATTCAGTAAACCACACGAACACCCTCATGGATCATATATAATTATTATTTTATTTAATATCACACGATACAACGAATAACATTAATTGTTTGGTTGCGTCAATTTCAGACTCATTAAAAAATATTGTAGACGGAATTTTTTCTCATAAAATATGTACCGCAGATAAAAATATTACTCAACTACTTTTAGAACCTGGATTCATACGAATGTTCATTATTTATTTTGAATTGATTTCGTTTTCTAGTGATAGCGATAGAATGTAAATATTAACGGATAGCGGTGGAATTAATAAACATAATTGTTTTGGGAACCAATAAACGAGCCTAAAAGTAAACAATTGAATTGAAGCATTTCTTTTGTTTTGTCCTGACGTTGTATTCATTTGTTACCACAAACGAAGATAATAATATAAACTTTCTGCTTCGGACTAAGGTGTTTTTATTTTCTAAATGTTTTAAACAATGTATTTGTTTTATTATTTAAATAATATGTTTTTTCAAAGCATTCTACGATTAATTGAAAGTTGCATTTTCATTTAGAATTTATAAACTGTACTTGTAGTTGCTTTGTAAACGAAAAAATTTCTGTAAATGGTCCTATGGAGATAATTTAGGGAATAAACGTTTTGTTGAAAAATCTTGATCGACTGTTACAAAAGTAAACATCTTTTCTTTACAAAAACAATGTGTTTTCTCTTTGTAATAATAAAATGGCTTGAAATGAATTCTTCAGTCATTCAGTGACACATTTTTGAAACTTTGTCAAATAAATAGCTCGACAGAAGTCACAATCAGATGGAAAAACTGTTTGAAAACAGTTCGAGTTAATTCATAAGGTACGAAATACACATTTAAGCTTAATGTAAGTCTTGAGGTGTTTGAAATATACTAATCCCAATAAATTTTCAAACATGAGGGGGCCACTTTCTGATTTAAACACAAAAATGCGAAACGGAAACAAAGGCTAAAGCAAAGTTTATGTTAAAGGTTCTTTTGGCAATGCATGCTAATGTGGAAGACCGAGGCATTAAGGGAGAATGTACTCCTTTAATGGAAGCAGCTTCTGCAGGACACCTTGATATAGTCAGGCTGCTAGTAGCCCATGGGGCTGACGTAAATGCCCAATCCACATCAGGTAAATATACTGGTTAATAGATAGGCGGATCGCCCACAATAATTTTTGCTTATTTTAACCTAAACGTGAAATTGATTTGAGGCGATTAAATGCTGTTTTCTGTGAACTTAGACTAGTTTCATTCATCCCGTCTTACCTAATTGTAGTAGATTTCTAACTTAACCCAACATAACCTTTTCAATTTCAATCTAACCTAACTTTTAATAAAGATAACCTAACTTTTAATAAAGGTAACACACATCTGAAAACAAATATGACTGTTGTATGCCATTTTACAAAGAATTGCGTAACTAAAAATGTCTTTTCTCAGAAGTAAAGTGCGTCTCAAAAAATTTCAGAGTAGTCTTCTTCTTATAATTGCAAAATCGTGCAGCTAAATACACGCCGTTGTGTTCTTGCCCCACAGGTAACACGCCCCTAATGTACGGCTGTGCGGGCGGCCACACCGAGGTGGTGAAGTTCCTCCTGGAGAACGGCGCCAACGTGGAGGACCACAACGAGAACGGCCACACCCCCCTCATGGAGGCGGCGAGCGCGGGCCACGTCGGCCTCGCCAAGATCCTCCTGATGCACGGCGCCGGCATCAACACCCATTCCAACGAGTTCAAAGAGTCCGCCCTCACGCTGGCCTGCTACAAGGGCCACCTGGACATGGTCCGGTTCCTGCTGGAAGCCGGCGCCGACCAGGAGCATAAAACGGACGAGATGCACACGGCGCTGATGGAGGCCTCCATGGACGGCCACGTCGAGGTGGCCAGGCTCCTCCTGGATTCCGGGGCGCAGGTCAACATGCCCACGGATAGTTTCGAGTCGCCGCTAACGTTGGCGGCGTGCGGCGGACACGTCGATCTCGCCATGCTGCTGATAGAGAGGGGCGCCAATATCGAGGAAGTTAACGACGAGGGGTACACGCCGCTCATGGAGGCGGCGAGGGAGGGGCACGAGGAGATGGTGCATCTCTTGTTGGGGCAGGGTAAGTACCAAGTTTCTGTAAATTGTTGTTTATTTGGTTTGTCGTTAAATAATGCAAGGTGTCCTGAATAGTGTTGTGAAGGCGAGAGTGTTGTCTTTGGAAACACAAAAGGAAAACTTGTGCTTTTTTTGAATTTTTCTGTAATTTTGCGATAAACGAGCGGCATGTTGCATTTTAATTACTGCGTTGGTAAACAATGAAAAATATGGAAGGCCTAAGAGCATTTTCACGTCAAACATCTCACGTTTCTTAATTTTATAATAATTATATCATCTAGGACAAAAAATCGCAAGTCATTGCATTTATGCTTGATGAAATTTGTCCAAAACTAAATTCTAAAGCATTTTTACAAAATTAGCTCCGAATTGCATATCAAAATCTCGTACCAGTTGTTCAAATGAAAATTTTATTTTATTTTTTTTAAGATGGCTTTAACACCCGTTTAATTTAATTTCCCAAATCTCTATCGCATATTTTGTTGGCTGTGCTCGTCTAAATTGTAAAATACATAGTGAGAAACAAAATATTCCGGAATAACCTTTCCGTTCCACAATTTGTAATTCGATGGTCAAAAACGTGTACCCAGCCACATATTTTAACAAAGCTCCTAACCCTGACATCCCGCTGAATATTTATCGACGACTATAAGAAGAAATTTATACATCTGTTATTGTTATTTGTTGAACCATAGACAAGGTTATTGACTCGGTTTCCGTGTTCGAATTTTTTCCGCCGTATCGAGTTGTTTCCGATACTCTGAAATTAAAATTGTTTGGTAATGCCGCTGACCACAAAATAGATTGGTGTTTTTGTACGGTTGTGACACTTTTATATCCCCACATTCGCAACTTGTATAAACAAAGTACGTTTCGATATCGTCAAACGATTGTTGTGTACGAGAAATGTCCGCGCTTCACCATTTTTTGTAGTAAAAAGGAATTGAGTTAATTTTCGCGTTGCATTCGTCATTGAAAATAGCAAGTCGGTTGTCATTCATCAAATTCGGCTGCTGGCAAAGCGCCAGGACAGCTCGGGGAAAAGGATCAGAACATGGCATAAACATTTTTTAGAGCCAATACGTCTGAGTATATTTCGTGCACCGGAACTATTTCTAGATGATTCAGTTTCTAAGATTGTATAAATAGAGCGTGCAATACTTCAAAATAACTGGAATAGTAACTATCGTTTAGTCGTAATTGTCTCCTATTTGGAGTCCTTTATTTCAAAACTAATTCGCACAAACTTAAAATTTAAATAAACCGAACAAAATAAGAAAAAAAAAAGTGACTCATTTTCTAAAATGTCTGAAGATGTTTCACATAGAATGATGAAACGTTGGCTAATAATTAATGTAGTTACAGACAAATCAGTTTTTTTTTATTTCAACACCCTGTGATTTAGAAATGCATGCAGCATTTCTGGAGGTTCCTTAACGAGACATTTTGCCATTGTTTTGTGTTTTTCTGGTTACTTATTATTTTGGTAAAAATTTAAGTTGGCGTGTTTCTTAAATTTTGTTTTTACATTTTTGTACAGGTTAGTTGTAACTGTCACTTTGACAAGTAACTTTATATTCAGAGTTGCAAGTAGTTTTATTTGTGAATAAATACTTTGAAATATTATCGAATATTGATAAAAAGCACGTAAGGTAACAATTTATTAAATACTATCATTGATGAAAATGTTCTATCAAACTGACACTTTTTAAAAATTTTCAAAATGAAATAGGCTTAATTCTTAAAAATCTGAAGTTATTTTAACATAATCAAATACTGTTTTCTTATAAATTACACAAACGCAGAGGTGATTCTCAACTTCCTAAATTCGATTTTATCTTTATTTTGATATGATCTAGCTTTTGTATGCAACCAGATAATGATTATTATGAAAAATCCACTATTTTGTGTTGATTGAATACCATGTTCCAAACAATCCTATAATTTAAATGTAGATGTATCTTTTGTTAGAAGCAATGGATAGTAGCTTAAGTTAGGTTAGTTTAAGTAACCTAACCTAACATTTCCTTAACCTAGTCTAACCTAAGTTTCCTTGTAAGAAAAGCTGCCTCTACATTGAAATTATATGATTGTCTGGAAAATGTATTAAACTTAATACTTTTAGCTCCAAACAACTTCCGTTTCGTATATAAGGGATCAAAATTCCGACAAATAACGTTTAATTTTTCAATTTTCAAGAAAACCAGCATGCCGTTCTTATAATCACAAAATTTATAGTAAAATCTGCAACCGTACCATGGCTTTCAGATAGTTTAATTGATTTGTAAGCTCATTCGACAGGTGCGAACATCAATGCTCAAACGGACGAAACTCAGGAGACAGCCCTCACCTTGGCCTGTTGCGGGGGTTTCACTGAAGTAGCCGACATACTACTCAAGGGAGGCGCCGACATTGAACTCGGCGCCTCGACCCCCCTCATGGAGGCCGCCCAGGAGGGCCACCTAGACCTCGTACGTTTCCTCCTCGAGAACGGGGCCAACGTCCACGCCCAAACGCAAACGGGAGACACCGCCCTCACCTACGCCTGCGAGAACGGGCACACCGACGTCGCGGACCTCCTCCTGCAGTACGGCGCCGACCTGGAGCACGAGTCCGAAGGTGGCCGTACGCCCCTCATGAAAGCCTGCAGGGCGGGGCACATGTGCACCGTTCAGTTCCTCATCTCCAAGGGGGCCAACGTCAGGCGTCAGACTACCAATAACGACCACACTCCTCTCTCTCTGGCTTGCGCCGGGGGCCATCTGCCCGTCGTGGAGTTGTTGCTGAGCCACAATGCCGATCCCAATCACAAGTTGAAAGACAACTCTACGATGCTGATCGAGGCGGCCAAAGGGGGCCACACTAACGTCGTGCAGCTGTTGTTGGATTACCCGCACTCCATGCAGCCCATGATGCTGAACCAGCACCAACAAGGGGCTACGACGGCTACCAATTTGTCTATGCTTCCGGGGCAGGTTGGTAGCCGAGACTCACCCCTGCCCCCTGGAACCATGCCCCCCAACTTGCCCCCGCAACCCGTCAACTTCTTTCAGCCGCCTTCAGGTAAGTCAGGTTTATACTTCGAAGCGTCGGACGTATACAGTGTATTCAAAAACCGCGAGCAAAAGTTTAGGAAGTCAAAAATACAAATTTACATGCGTATTTCTGAAAAATTTGATCGATATATTTGATTTGAGGAATCGCCTTCAAAATATTTTCACATTTGCTGCATTTAAAAAAATTAAAGTCCGTAGAAATTTTACTTATTACCGAAAAATTACCCGTAGCTGTCCTGCAAGAAGTGTCCGACGCGGTGCGTATCGTCCAGCCGGAGGACCCCGCCAGCCCCTCGATAGACGTCAACTCGAAGCAGCAAGTCCAAGCGCAAGCGAACCGAACCCCCGAGCAACAGAAAATCTCGAGCAGCAGGAAATCCATCCTGCCGAAGAGCAGGTCGGCGGGGGCCGTCTTCGACGGCAACCTCACCTCGGCCGAGGCGCAGCAGGTGCGGACGCAGCCCCTCAACGATTTCGACGAGGAGGTGTTCTCCGCCAACGCCGCCATGGATTTTCTCAACAACAAGGACGAATCTAACAGTACCTTAATAGATTTCATTAAGAACCGCAAGAAACAGTATAACAGTTCCGACGAGGGCACCACTCAGAAGCAGCAGATTCTGGAGGAGCTGCACGTAAGTTGTCACGTTTTGCTCGGTATTCTGAACCTTGGGCACCAAACTCTCGGATGTCCAGGAATGAATTAACTTAACCTCGCACTAGTTTTTTGGAATGGGCCCGTGTACGATTTTTCGATTTTTGAAAATGAGTAGTCTTGATCGGTTTTGGGGTAATTGCCGCTTAAGAACATTTTTTTTTTGTCAAAATAATCGAAATTGTTCATTATTTGCTACACATATTGGAATATTACTTACACTGGACAAAAAAACTAGGCCAAATAAAAATACCCAGTATGGCAGCTGTAACAGTTGTTTTTTTTTTATGCATTTCACTTTCAATACGTCTGATATCACGTTTGCCCATGTCAAAATCATTTTGGAAACACAAGCTGTTAAATTTCTTTGTAGCTTCATCTAGAAACATTTACATACATGGAACATAAAAATTGTCATAAAAATACCCGGCGTGGCAGCTGTAATAGTGATTTTTTTATATACTTTCACAATGACAGGAACTTTAGTCCGTTTCTCAAACACGTCAACCAAATCTATCGTTTTCGGTCCTCTGTGAACGTTAAAAATGGACCACGGAGAAAGTTTTTTGTTGGACATCCGAAGTTTATAATTTTTTTTTTTTGTGTTAAACTCGCGTTAGAATCATCTCTACTTTAACTCTCCATACCTTGTTCACACCCTGTATGTACTCTTTAACATCTTTGTGCTGTCGAGAACAGTGGACGCTAGCTCCAAGGTACAGAATTACGATGGTTGTTTTTTTTGTAGCGCGTTGAACGTGAACTTCACGGGAAAACTCAGGCCCATAATCACGTATTTCAGTATGCCATTTCTCAAGAGCAGTGCCCCTCCACGGCCAGTACCGCACTGCCGCACATGCTGAACATCGACATCGCAATGCAACAACAGAAACAAGGTAAGGCCCGCGCCCGCCCACCCGCCGTCGAGAACCGAGCGGGGAGCGGAAGCGGTTTGTACCGTTCGTTTTCGTTTTTTAAGCGGAAGAAGCTCGTATAGATCTAGTTGTTTGTGTATATTGTACGATAACGTGACGATTTCTTTGCAAAAATTGGGTGTGGCGAGTATTTTTTATAAAACTTTTCAATTACGAGCTTCTTCTGGTGGACATTTCAGTTAAAAGAGAAATTTTAAAAAGTTCAAGGTCGTTTTCCATCTGAAACATTCGTAGTAGTTAGTTTTTTAGAACAATCGTCATTTATGGACTCCAGTACCAAAATAGTATTCAGTAGAGTCGTAAATAAATCAGATCACGATTTTTACCGCTAATTTGATAAAATAATGTACGTACGTGTTATTTGCATGGAAGTTGTAAAGTGTCGTTCATTTCGCATAGTGTTACAATATGTTGGGTTTGCACGCAATCGGTTTCCAGTTGAGGCGTGTCGGTGCTTGTCATAAGCATACAAGTTGAAGAAACGTCGATTATTTTCATTTTTTATTCCAATACGAGGGCAGAATTCGACCTGAATACATTCTTTAGTGTGAATAAAAAGCACCTATCTACCTATTGGATGTTATATTTATAAGAATATTTTAGTGTTTACCGAAATTGACAACTTCATAGCATTTATAATGAATGAACGCCTCATCACTGTTTATAATATTACTGATGATTCATTGCAACGTTTCAACCCTTAAAAGCAACCCTTAATGAGGAATTGACGAATTTTTACCTGCTTCAAAACACAACGTGTGTGTGTTTGTGTGTGTATTACGCCTCGGAAACTATCGGAAATCAAGCCATTTACACGATCCGACAATTTTCACTGAATAATACAATTCGTTTTTTCAAGATAACTTTTTAAATTTTTAATATTTTTCATCACTCCAAAAAGCAATTTGCAGGAAATTGCTACAAATCGACCTCTATAGTTGAAGGGTCGTGAACTCTTCGTTTTCGAAATTTTTAGGTTTTAAGGGCTCAAAGAAGGTGGTCCTTACACGCAAATGCAAACTAAAAAATGTAATATCTCGGTTAATTTTTGCCTACAGAAAAATTGAAAGAGAGCAAAAATATTATAAAAAAAGACCTTTAAGTTTGAACTCTTGCATTTTTCACTTATCTTGTTTAGTTTTTGAGTTATTTCGAAAAAAATGACATTTTTTCAAAATTTAAAGTTTTTTTTCATTATTTCAAACTTTTTTTTTAATTTAGGAATTCTAAACCAGTTAAACTTGCAGAGCCTATTATTAGTACCTAAATAAAGGCAACTGTACATGGATTACGCTTAGATTCTATTTTTATGGTTCAGCCATAGATTTTATTGTTGATTTTTTTCTCCGAAAAAATGAGATGACCATTTTTTTCAAAAAGCATTTTAAAGGTCCTTCCAAGCACTTTAAAAAAGGTTATATTCATTTTCTTCAAAAAATTAGTTCTTTCGCCATTATTTTACGGTAAAAGGTTCAATTTTACTTTCCGAATAATAAACAGTCACCTTTAGAGAGTGATAACTCTGTTATTATTACATCTACGGTAATCAACAAAAAATTTATCGATTCATTATTTCAAAAGCTTTATTTTTGCTTTATATGGATTTTTGGATAAAACGCAAGGTTTTCAAGTTATTTATCAAAAATGGTTGAAAAACATGCACTTTTTAGATGAAAAATCAACATTTTCAATCGCAAATAACTCGAAAAAGTTAATTTTTGAAAAAAACGTTATTTGCTTAGAATTCATACCTACCGATTTTTGAGATTAAAATGGGTGCCTTCATTGCCACCCTCGAGAAAGGGTGGCATTCACTCCCAGCGTGAAAACACACATCGGCACTACCTTTATGTGCGTTACGAACTTGTAAATGACGATTGTAATGTTTGCTCTATTTTTAATATTTTTAAATTTCTTGTACCTCTGAAATGGACCATGGTGTAATGGTTTTGAACTGTATCTGCATGTTTTTTTTTCTTTTCTTCGATTATACTTCTACAAAATCGTGATCAGTTTGAAAAAAAAAACTTTTAACTTACCACACCTTCAAAACAATTTTTATGGCCGAACTTTATTCAGTTTAGACTTGCATGCTCGTTGTTTCATTCAGTAGTTGGTACTTGGTTTTTGTGTGCATGCTACGAGATGGCATGCCGCTTCGATGCATGAAAAAGTCCCGTCTCGTCACTCCTACCGTCCCCAAATTGTAGCTAAGGTCTCTGATAGGCTGCTTATTATTGTCAGGGCTGGGTACAGGCATGCTGTCGGGTGGTACAATCTTTCCCGGACAAAATCTACAAGTCCACAATGCTTTCTACACAGGAGGCACGACCTGTCTACAGTCGCCCGCGACCAAACTAACGGTAACGGGGGACGCGACTACGGCTTACGCCCAACAGAGCCAAACGCAACAGCCGGCTTTCTATTTCGCCCCCCTGCCGACGTCCGTCGCCGTGTCTCTGTCCACTGCCACCAATAACGCTGCACCGACGGTAACCTCGGTGAATTCCGTCACCACGAACCAGCCCATCAAGTTTCAAAGCGTTACCTCCCATGCTGAAGTCAGTCAGGTCGGTATCGGTCGGGAATTCGAAGGTTCTGGGTTCCTAAATGTTTCTTTCTCACTTAGAATACAGCAATAAGTGATCGTCCCAAAGCAAAGCCAGTATCGAAGAAAGAGGGCAAGAACATCAGGAAGCAACAGCAGCAGCAAGCGACCCAACAGCAACTCCAACCTCAGACGCAGGCTTTCCAACCGAACCTGTACGGCCAGCAACCGACTCAAGTCTTCGGACAGCTACAGTTGCAGCAGTCCCAACAGTTGCAGGTGCAACCGCAACAGTTCCAACAAACGGATAACAAAACTATCACCCAGGAAATTCTGAACATGCCAGGTTGGTTGTGAAAGAGGAAGTCGCCGGTTATTAAATAATGAAACTAGATATCTGTTTAGGTTTGGACATTGACTCTCTAGATCAGAATCAGCTGGTTCTGAAGGAGGAAAATAACCAGGAGAACATTTTGACAGCTTCAATTTTGCAGCAGTTTCACAATACATCCATCCCTTCCATAAGGGCCACCTTTGTGGGATCCCCGGTAAGTATTTGATCCACTAGTTCGTTTTTCCAAAATGCTGTCATGGTGTGTCTCTATCCAGCAAAAGACAAGACTAGAACTGTACGATCATACTCAAGACGGTAACAAGGTTACCAAGTTGGAACTCACCGAAAAAGACTTCTCTTCCGTGGATGACGTTGTCCAAACCCTTGAGTCCTTCAACACCACCGATGTCAGCGAGCAGAGCCTCTCTCAACACAACCTACAGGTACAAATATCTCAGAATGACAACTTTACTCGTTCAAGGCCATTCGATTAGCCCCACATCGGGCGCCGAACGGTCTCGCATTGCAAAATATACTCAATTAATGTTTCTTTCGAGGTTCAGCCGTACCCCAGTGCATTGGACGAGTCAATGATAGCCTCCCTGACTGCGCAGCAAGACCTTCCCGCACAAACCGACCTGTCCAGGGTGGAGTACTTTGCGGTGCCGGCCAACGGCGCCCAGGTTCCGGTACACGCCCTCTACCCCTACGAATACCTGGGGGCCGGCTTGCAGAAGGATCAGCTTTTCCAGGCCGGGTTCCAGGCGGGCTACAGCCTCATGCAGCAGCAACTAGGTAGGTGGCCGTGTTTCGGTGACGATTTTTTTAATTGGTTTCTGGTTTGGTAGTTTGTATTACGGACCACTAGGCGTGTACAAATTTTAATAACGACGGGAACACCTAGTACTGTCGTTATTATGGTTCGTACGAGCTTCCGTCATCGCTAGTGTTCACTTTACCTCTCTAACCTACTTACAGCATGTCCGAATGCAAGCTCTAGCGACACTCTAACCACCACTACCGTCGTGCCGACCACAGTCGGCGCCGTGCCGGGAACGTCGACTCAACAATACATAACGCCCCAGCAGCAACCCGTCTGCACGCCCGTGCAGGCCCCCTGCAGTCACGTGGCTAGCGCAGCGCCGGTCCAACAGTCGCACCACTGCCAGCTGCCCTGCACGCAGCACCAGCAACTGCCCCAGACCCACCTGCAGCAACAGCAGCAGCAGCAACAACAACAGGCGACCCACCAGGTGCAGGCGGCCACTCAGACCCCGCAGACCACGCAGACGGTCGGCAACGACGCCAAGAAGGTCGTGAAGACGAACGGGGACGGCATCAAGTTCAAGAAGGGCAGGGTGCTGCGGCACCAGAACCAGGCGCAGCAGGGCAATAACTTCCAGCAGAACCAGAACTACCAGATCGATCATAATTCCGGTGAGTGGGTTTTTTCGTTTCGTTGGTTTGGCTAGTTGGTTGACTTCTTGTAAATGATCCTCATTAATCTTTGTTACTTAGAAATTGATTTAGGTCATCCCCGATTTTCATTCACTTGTAACACGTTATGCGAGGTGTAACTTTGAGTGGGGGGGGAGGCCACGTTGGCTTATGTTTTTGCCCGACTGGCACCCTGTTGTCATATCGCATCAGGAGAATCGATGTTATGTAGTTCACCTAACTAGATCAACGCCGGAGGTCATTGTTACTCAAATTCACAAACCAAACACAGTGCTTCAAAAAAAAATTTCAAATCTATTTTATAGTAGCTGCCAAGACAAATACATAGTTGAGTCTATGATTCTCATAGACATAAACATTTCCATTGTATGATTTATCAATAAAAAAAGAATGTGCAATTTGGTACATTTGAACTACTTTTCCAGAAGCTGCAAAGACATGGAAAATTGGTTCTCGTAAACTATTGCAACCTATGATTCATTAAATTCAGTGTGATTAGAGTGTACATTTGAACTACTTATCTCCGATAAATAATTACTATACTATTTGTCGACTCATTCCTATAACTAATTTCTGTAAAATTAAAAAATAATCATTTCAGATTAATTTTTTTGTATGTTTAAAAGATTTATTTATATAAAATATTTAACGTTTTAACAAATCTATTTTATAGTAGTAGGTGTTTTTGTAGTCTTTTAATGTGTATCGGAATTTGGGAGCTGCACTGTGTCGGCGTAGACAAGGATTCAGAGAAACACATTCTGTACCCATAAAAAAAAAACTGGCTCCCACTTCAAGTTACCCTCTGTATAAAACCGACTTTATAATAATACTAATTAATTCCTTCAAAATAAAATATTAGTCGAGGCTTTGTACTTTCATCGACATGTCTAAACGCTCCTCCTAACTCGCAATAAGCGCCTTATTTTCCCGAATTGAACACCACGAACTCCATTTTATTGCAGCAATCACCCAGTACAGCGGCGCCAACCAACAGCAATGCGCGAACACCGTCATTTCCCCGTGCATGGACGTAGATTCCGAAACGGAGAGCAACCACGATACCGCCCTCACTTTAGCCTGCGCTGGCGGCCACGAGGAACTCGTCGAACTGCTCATAAGCCGGGGCGCCGACATAGAGCATCGCGACAAGAAGGGTTTCACCCCCCTCATCCTAGCGGCCACTGCTGGCCACGAGAAAGTCGTCGAGATCCTACTGAACCACAACGCAGACATCGAGGCGCAATCTGAGAGAACAAAAGACACTCCCCTCAGCCTGGCCTGTTCCGGGGGCAGGTATGAGGTTGTCGAGCTCCTGCTGAACCGTAACGCCAACAAGGAACACAGGAACGTGTCCGACTACACTCCCTTAAGCCTGGCCGCTTCTGGTGGTTACGTGAACATCATCAAGCTACTTCTCAGTCACGGGGCGGAGATTAATTCCCGTACCGGATCCAAGCTGGGCATATCGCCGCTTATGTTGGCGGCGATGAACGGGCATACTGCCGCGGTCAAGCTGCTCTTGGATATGGGCAGCGACATTAACGCCCAGATCGAGACTAATAGGAATACAGCGCTTACTCTGGCCTGCTTTCAAGGGAGGCATGAGGTTGTTAGTCTTCTTCTTGATAGGAAGGCCAATGTGGAGCACCGAGCAAAGGTAAGCTGAGGAAAAATACTACATTTATCCCACTTCTGATCAGAAGTGGGATATTTGTAAGAACGGCATTAGATTTCGGATTTGTATGATTTTTCGTTACAGACTGGACTCACGCCGCTCATGGAAGCCGCCAGCGGCGGTTACGTAGATGTGGGACGGGTCCTCCTTGACAAAGGCGCCGACGTCAACGCCACCCCTGTTCCTTCTTCCCGAGACACGGCACTCACTATAGCCGCCGACAAAGGTCACGTCAGGTTCGTTGAACTCCTGCTCTGCCGTGGCGCCCAGGTTGAGGTTAAGAACAAGAAAGGCAACTCCCCGCTGTGGCTGGCCGCCAACGGAGGCCACCTGCCCGTCGTCGAACTCCTGTACAACGTTAACGCCGACATAGATTCCCAGGACAACCGCAAGGTGTCCTGTCTGATGGCCGCCTTCAGAAAGGGCCACGTCAAGGTGGTGAAGTGGATGGTGCACCACGTCACGCAGTTCCCCAGCGACCAGGAGATGATGAGGTATAATTCCACGGTGAGCGATAAGGAGCTGCTGGAGAAGTGCCACGAGTGCGTAAAGATCATCCGCGCGGCGAAGGAGACTCAGGCGGCCAAGGCGAACAAGAACGCCTCGATACTGCTGGAGGAGCTCGAATCGGAGAAGACGCGGGAGGAGTCCAAGAGATTGGCAGCGGCCAGGCGGCGGGAGAGAAAGAAGAAGAAGAAGCTGGAAAAGAAGGAGGAAAGGAGAAAGTTGTTGGAGGAGAACAAGAAGAACGAGAACTACGACGAGAAGCAGGATAAGAAGCAGCAAAGCATAGAGGAGGAGAAACCTGAGGAGGACGGTGAGTGCTTTGCTTTTAATTATTTGCGTTTTTTATTACGATCAACTTTTCTGTAAAATTTAAAAAATAATCATTTCAAATTAATTTTTTTGTAATTTTAAAAAATTTATGTAAAATATTTAACATTTTATGCAAAAAAAAAATGTACAAAACATATCTTAGTTTTTGCTAGTTTGTACATTAGAACTACTTTTCCAGCAGCTGCCAAGACAAATACATTGTTGAGACTATGATTCCCCTAGAAATAAACAATTCCATTTTATGATTCATCAATAAAAATTGAATGTGTAATTTGGTACATTTGAAATACTTTTCCAGAAGCTGCAGACGCAAAATTGATTCTCGTAAACTATTGCATCTTATGATTCATTGAATTCAGTGTGATTAGAGTGTACATTTGAACTACTTTTCTCTGATAAATAATTGCTGTACTATTTGTCGACCAATTTCTATAACTATTTTCTGTAAAATTTAAAAAATTATCATTTCAAATAAATTTTTTTGTGAGTTTAAAAGATTTATGTAAAATAATTAAAATTTCATGCAAAAAAAAGTACAAAACGTGGTGACTTAGTTTTTGGGAGTTTGTACAGTAGAACTACTTATCCAGCAGCTGCCAAGACAAATACATAGTTGAGTCTATGATTCCCATAGACATAAACAATTTCAATTTATGATTCATCGATAAAAATGGAATGTGTAATTCGGTACATTTGAACTACTTTTCCAGAAGCTGCAAAGACGTGGAAAATTGATTCTCGTAAACTATTGCAACTTATGATTCATTGAATTCAGTATGATTAGAGTGTACATTTGAACTACTTTTCTCTGATAAATAATTATACTATACTATTTGTCGACTCATTCCTGTAACTACTTTATCTTTACATAAAATCGCCGTATTTAATCTCAAATCTTAAAGAATCTGTTACAAAAAATGCTTTATTTCCTTTTATACTAACTGATAATGTTTCCACAGAAAATGTCCCGGAACCCAACCCTTCGATCCGAAACGGCGACTCGAACGACAAAGAAGAAGGGGACAGCGGAATAGACGCCAACAGTCAAGGCAGTTGCTCCAGCGCCGACCTCAAGTCCAAAGAGAAGCGCAAAGAAAAGAAGAAGAAGAAATCCAACAATCCCTCAAAGAACGGCGAGCCCCACAACCGCTCGAAGGCCGGCTCGAGCAAGGCGAATGACCTACAAGAGTCCCCCGACAAGGGCGGCAAGAACATGGACGGCAAGAGCGGCAAGCAGTGCTCGATGAACATAAGGAAGGGCCTCGTGTTTGAGGCGACAAAGTCCCCGGCGGAACGCGACGATTTCGAAGCTACAGGCAGCGACGTTTACGTTTCCTCTAGCGGTAAGAAGTCCAAGCAGAGTTATGACGATCCGCCCCCTCAGCAGTCGAAGAGTTCCACCAGCCCAAAGCAGTCTAATAAGAGGGAGGAGGGATGGAAGGAGGTGGTCAGGAAGTCCTCCGTTCAGACCGTTTCTTCCTCGGAATCTGGCGTTAAGAAGGTTTCCGTGCCGTCGAATGCCATTTCGCGGGTGATCGGTAGAGGTGGTAGCAACATTAATGCCATCAGGGGCGCCACTGGGGCCCATATAGAAGTTGAGAAGCAGAGTAAGGGGCAAGGAGAGAGAATCATCACTATCAAGTAAGTGTACAATTTTATTTTTTTTTACTTCGTTTAAGATGAAAATTTTTTTTTTGCTTCACGATTGTTGGTTTCTCTAAATTTTAAGTCGGTTTCATGGAAAAAAATTATTTTAAAAGATTTTTTTTTTAAATAATGGCATTTGTTTTGTTGAAATGATGAAATTTTTTTTTGTTTTTTTTGCTTCACGATTGTTGGTTTCTCTAAATTTCAGTCAGTTTTATGGAAAAAAATTATTTGGAAACTAAGAATTTTTTTAAATAATGGCAGTTTTGTTGAAATGATGAATTTTTTTTTTTTTTTGCTTCAGGATTGTTGGTTTCTCTAAATTTTAAGTCGGTTTTATCGAAAAAAATTATTTTAAAAGAGAATTTTTTTGTTTTTTTTGCTTCACGATTGTTGGTTTCTCTAAATTTTAAGTCGGTCTTATGGAAAAAAATTATTTTAAAAGAATTTTTTTTAAATAATAGCATGTTTTGTTGAAATTAAATTTTTTTTTTGCTTCACGATAGGTTTCTCTAAATTTTAAGTGTTTTATGGAAAAAAATTATTTTAAAAGAATTTTTTTTAAATAATGGCATTTGTTTTGTTGAAATGATGAAATTTTTTTTTTGTTTTATTTGCTTCACGATTGTTGGTTTCTCTAAATTTTAAGTCGGTTTTATCGAAAAAAATTATTTCAAAAGTAAGAATTTTTTTTAAATAATGGCATTTATTTTGTCGAAACTACATTGCAGGCCTTCTGCACATGTTCAATTGAGTCATATTCATTTTTACAAACAAATAATCGATAGTCGCCTGTCTTCCAATAATCTCAGACAATTTAATTCACTGTTGTTTAAACCTTTAAAAAATTTATTTACAACAAATGTAGGTGTCCTTTTTATAAAAAAAAGTATCGAAATTGGAAATTAAATTATTTTAAACTTTAAAAAATCAGTGCTACCATATATTTAGCGAATCAATTTACAATTCACTGTTACTTGGCGATTTTGACAAAAATTTTATTAATAGGGGGTCATCCGAGGCTACCAAACAGGCACACAGTCTCATAGCGACACTGATTAAAGACCCAGACGTGGACATCTTGTCGATGTTGCCAAAAACAAATAAAATCACGGCTTCGTCAACTACCCTGTGGGACAAGACACAGATAGGAGTAAGTATTATCGACGGTCTTATGAGGTTAACTTCCGTTTTACTATCGTGTCATTTTGAATTTTAGACTAAGAAAAACGCCGGAAAAATCGTAATGGCCACCCAGTCCACGGCCTTCTCATCAAACTCGCACCAAAAAGTAATCCAAACCGTCGCTCCATCCATAACGCAAGCCAGTCGTTTTTCCACAACTTCGACGGTGAAACTCCGCGGAACTCTCCCCGCGGCGACCGCCAGGGTAACCGCCCCGAGATTAGTCGCCCAAGCGGAAAAGAACGCAGCCGCTCAGGCTCAGTCCAACATAATACGCATGCCCATTTCCCACGCCTCTTCCACGTCAAGTAGACCCGCTGCCACCACCAAAGTAATTACTTCGTCGGTAAACCAGACGTTTGCCGCCAAACTGACGGAAACCTCCACCACCCAGTTGATCATAAACGCAAACCACGGCATAACTTCTAAGCCTAGATCGTTGGGATTGCCACAGTCCTCGGCCGGACCGATTTCCCCCCAAGCGCCGTCTCACTCCGTTAGCAACACTCAGTCGTCGCCCAACAGAAACGCCCGCCCCGCTCCCACCGCTTCAGCCCCACCCACCATGGGACACCTGCCGATCTTTGGCAACGCACCGCAACCGCATTCCGGCCAAGGAAACAACGCCATACCTGGCTCGGACAACACGGGTAGCATAAGGAGCTCCACGCCTAATCTGATTCAGAGCAGCGCAGTTCAACAAACCGTGGTCCAAGAAGAATCGGCCAACGTTCAGACCCCTTCAGAGTATTCCCTATTCAATAACGCGGATCACTGGAACAGGCGGGAGCAGGAGTATCAGAAGCCCGTTAATTTCGCCGCCGTTACCGGCGGGGGCAATTCTCAGTCCATGGTCCAGCATAAGTTCATAGATCAAGAACCGCCGCCGCAAGTGGACGCTTCTAAGGCGCCGGGATACAGGGGCGGTGCCGTTTGCTCCCCCGTTTCGTCCAAGACGAGCAGTAACAGCACCACGCCGCCGAATATATCCGTGAACAACACCTACCAGACCTACCAGGAGCAGGGTAAGAGCCAGAATAACCTGCCGCCGATCGGCAGCAGCGTCGTACACAACAGGCCGCCGGTATCGCAGAACAACCCGGACTACTTCGGCGAGCTGTTCAAGACCGGCTCGAGTAACATTCCCAACATGCTCAGCTTGAACAACGAGGGGCACCTGTTGCAATCCTTCAACCAGATCCAGAACCTGAACTTCTCGCAGCCGCAGCCGCAGGTTAACATCCAGCAGTCGGCCAGCATGTCCCGTTTGAACCCCAAGGCGCCGGAGTACTCCAGCTACAGCATGCAGAACAAGCCCGCCCCGCACATGTACAACGGCTACCAGATGAACAACCAGAACAGCATGTACATGTCGAAGCAGCAGTGCGGCATCGACGGCTTCCATCGTTCCAGCCTCGGGTCCGCCCAGAACCGTCTCTGGATGCAGATGCAGCAGCCGTCGTTCTCGCAGCAGTCGGAGCAGCTGATCACCGGCATAGCCGGCATGACGATCCACAACATCGCCAAGTTCACCGGGAACGAGGTGTTGGAGAACGGCGGCGAACTGGGGATCGTGAACAACTCGCCTAACATGTCGCCCAATTTGCCGCAGGCGCACAACTTGCACCCCGACAGCGTTTATAACATGGAGGACAGGAAGCCCCCGCAGCCCATCGGTACGGGGAGGAAGGCGTACAGCAACCCGATCGAGAATTGGAGGTTGAACGATAAGCCGGATAAGTGGTCGCTCGGCGGAAATAACGCCGACTTCTCCATACGCAATCCCCAGATGTACGGGGAGGACCTACCGCCGATGGACTACTCGGTAAGTACATTTGATTTTTTTTGTTCCCGTATGTTGTATCGAAATCGGAAATCATCCGCAACTCCACAAATGTTTATTTTTCAAAGCAACAAATATTTAAAAAATTATTTTATATTTCGTAATTTTTATTTTTCTAATTTTTTGATTTTTTTGTTCCCGTATGTCGTATCGAAATCGGAAATCATCCGCAACTCCACAAATGTTTATTTTTCAAAGCAACAAATATTTAAAAAATTATTTTATATTTCGTAATTTTTTTTTCCAATTTTTGTATTTTTTTGTTCCCGTATGTCGTATCGAAATCGGAAATCATCCGCAACTCCACAAATGTTTATTTTTCAAAGCAACAAATATTTAAAAAAATTATTTTATATTTCGTTATTTTTTTTTTCTAATTCTTATTTAATTCTCGTCAGTTTTAAAACATCCCATTTTTTAAACAAAAAAGTAAATTCTCGCTTCACGTATACGTCATTTATCTTTGGCGGAATTTTATTTCAATGTGAATATTCCCGTAGCGTCAGATGCCCGCATTGGATACGTCCCATTTCATCAACGGGCCTCCGTATTTCAATCACCAGCCTCCGCTGAATACAGTAAGGCATGATTTCATGCAGGATAACTTGAAGTTGGATCTTTCCTGGGACAACGCCGCAAGGCCAATACCGGAACTTCAAGACAAGCAGCATGTGAGTACCGTTAAATTCTGATATTTTACAGCGTTCCGTTAACCTAAAACCGAAATTTTGATCTCGACAAATTAAAATACTCGTTTGTTTGATAAGTACAGCTGTGAACAAGAAAAGGTTCTCCCACGTAAAACGTTAAGCAGAAATCTTAAGATAGTTCAGATTGCCCTGTCGTATATGTGTAGATGTTCATTTGTTTACATGATTTTCAAGACAAGAGTTGCGGTTTATTGTAAACAACTAGATATTCATTTGTTTACATGATTTTCAAGATGAGGGTTGCGGTTTACTGTAAGCAACTCGTAGATGTTCATTTGTTTACATGATTTTCAAGACAAGGGTTGTGGTTTACTGTAAACAACTCGTAGATGTTCATTTGTTTACATGATTTTCAAGACAAGGGTTGCGGTTTACTGTAAACAAGTCATACTCTGAAAATCATTCAATCGGTAAACATAGTTTGAATTTTGGGATTTTTTTTAAGAAAACAATACATTTTTATAGATTTTATTACAGTTTGTCTAAATATGAATTAATGCACAAATAAAAGACTTTCCCCCAATTTAACACAGATTTTCTATAAAATGGACTTACTTTGAAACACAAATAACTTTTTGGTATAAAGAAATTTGTAATTTACGATACTGCATGTTCAAAACCGGCAAATTACAAATTTTTTTACAGCAAAACGTAATTTGAATTTCACACTAATTCCATTTTATAGAAAATCTGCGTTAGAACGGAGGAAAGTCTGTTATTTGTGCATTCATTCATATTTAGACGAACTGTAATAAAATCTATAAAAATGGTCGAATAAAACGAACTCGAGGTCAATTTTGGAAAATTCAAAATGGCGGACCCAAATTTGGCGCGAATCTGTTATTTTTTGAAAATTTGGTTGGCCATCTTGAATTTTGCAAAATTGACCTCGGATACTAGCCGACTAAAACCCCGAACTTTAATGATCAGTGACCCCGAGAACCTCGTATACCAAATTTGGCGCAAATCTAATTTTTTGAAAATTTTGTCGGCCATCTTAAACTTTGCAAAATTGACCTCGGATACTAGCCGACTAAAATCCCAAACTCTAGTGATCAGCGACCCCGAGCAAAAAAAATTCTTTGTAGTTTTCCTATCTCTCGTGAATTTTTGCTATTTTTGACGTGTTTTTTGAGGTTAGAAAATTCCTGTGATGTGATAACTCAATTCTGACACCGGATTCGTGATCAGGAGGCAAAAATACTACGGATAACATATGTCGCATGAAAAGTACAGACAACTTTTGTTTTTTGTGTGGCCGTGGAAAACTTTTTCTTGTCCGCAGCTGTACGAGTATAAATAAAATCCGAAGCAAAAGATTTGCGAGGCTCAATAAACTGCTTTTTTGCTCATCGTCATCGTCTTTGCAGGTGTTTAATAAGAGGTAATGTTGTTTTCAGGGGTGGACCAACAAGTGGAATCAGTAATCATAATGAACACATGAACTATAAGCGTATTTTAATTAAGTCCAAAAAATCGTGCGAAAATTAGCTTCTCTCTTTGTGATTTTTGGAATACAAGTTTTTGCAGTAGAGTCTAGGTCTAGTTTTTTTGTTAATGGTATAAAGTATTTGATCGTATCGGCCCTTTATACAGGTCATGTTTCTGGCAAGTGTTTATATAGTCTTCACCTCTGCCCCTTTTGACGCATTTGGTGTATATAAAGAAAAAAAAAAAAATTATTCAGACCCATTTATTGTAGTTGATTGCATGTTGATTTTGTTTTATAACCGCTTATAGTTTAAAGACTATTTTATGATCGTTATTTTGTAGCAGGAGGAAATCTTCAATTGTGGAAAAACGGCCGCTGGGGGGTGGGGGCCCGCCCGCTCCCCCCTTCCCAGTCCGGGAGTTATAGACATAATAATTATAAAATATACTAAACATATGTAAAATGTAGTAGTTGCGCAAAAAAGGTTATGAGGGATTGGCGATTAAGGGACAAGTATATACTTGTGATTCTTTGTTCTCTAATCGAATATATATTTTCTTTCCTACATGTTTAAGTGCAGTGTTTGTTTGCCACTGATGAAATGTTGCGCCTGGCACGACAAGCACTTGTGGGGACAGGCCGTCTCTGCTAAATTGTAGGATTATTATTATACGGAATATTATGTAATATTTGCTTGTACATGAAGACTTAAATATATCTTTATGCACTGTACGAGCCGTTTAGTAATTTCCCCGAACACCCCGTCTTCATTTTTCCTCACACTCTCGACACGAACTTCGTCTTAAGGTAAGTACCATTTTTATTATACAGAGCGTTTGATTTATACGTAGATGGGCACGTAAAATTCTAAATAAATCCTAAAAGTTTTTAAACTGATTTTCTCAAAATTGCAGATCTAAAACTTCTATTCCAAATTAACGATGTTGTACACCCTTTTTTTGTGCAAAAAAGTGACCGAAATGTGCCAGAATATTTAATCGGAGGCAACTAGCAATCCATTATTATAGATTTTATTACACAGTTTGCCTAAATACGAGTAAATGCACAAATAACGGACTTTCCCCCATTTTAACGCAGATTTTCTACAAAATGGACTTGGTTTGAAATTCAAATTACTTTTTGTTGTAAAGATATTTGTAATTTGCATCATAAATTTCAAATTTCTTCACAACAAAAACTAATTTGAGTTTCAAACAAAGTCCATTTTGTAGAAAATCTGCATTAGAATGGAGGAAAGTCCGTTATATGTGCATTAATTTGTATTTAGACAAACTGTGTAATAAAATCTATAAAAATGTATTATTGGTTACCTATTCGCTATAGAGACCTCTTAAAGCACTGTGTTTAGTCTGTACATATATATTTTAAATCGCAAATGAATCACAGTAGGCGAGGGATTATGTGTTAAAAACAAATGACAATCACAATGAAAAGAATGTTTTACAATTTCTTTTTTTTTTTCATGTAACTTTATAATATAGAGAAGAATAGAGGGCTCTACCCTCTTCAGTTTATTTTCTTAAATTGCCTTATGAAAAATTAATTTTATTTTAACCTTATCGTAATTTTCATGGCCCATCGCTGGACAAGCTAGTATAACCTCAAACTACACACGCTAGCCACAAATTTAATTTGTATACAACTTTTTCCACATCACAGAAATTTAACAACGAAAAAACACGTTTTGTGGAATTAAAACTGAAACACCCTGTAAATTAAAATTAAAGCTTGTCAAAATTAAAAAAAAAATTGAATTAAAGACAGTAGATCAAAATCGAATAAGGCGTTTATTAATCTTAAAAATTGAATACACTTAACGATGGTTTTTCCTCTTTGTCATCCTTATGAAAGTTTCGGTATCAGGTTTCGGAGGTATAGGTGGCTTCGTCTCGGACGGCAACGGCGGAACTGGCGGAGCGTGTCTTGGTATACGGATATTCTGCAGCTCCAGTATCTGCAACATCACGTCCATTTCTACCAACTCGTCCAGTTCTCGTTGGTAGAAATCGCTCCGTTTGGTGCTCCCTGCGAAGATACGTGAAATTGAAAAGGTAAGTTTATTTCGTCACCTCGTAATACAAAAATTTAAACGAACGGACAACTTTCTAACCTATTAGTAAATTGAAGGCGTCCGTCCAATAGCATGCCGTTCTTTCGTCTTTCGCTATAAAATTCACTTGATTTTCTAAGTGGTTGACGATGATGGAAAATGCTTGCTGCGCAGACTTGCACCTGGAATTAAAGTCGTATTATCTGTATTTAAAACCGAGAGTATACACTTACAAGTTTGAATGTTTGCAGTTTTTGCCGATCACTACGTGCGTTATATCGCATATTTTAATTTTCTCCAGAAGATCCATTTCGTTTGTTTTTACGCTCTTGATGTCGTAAATATGTAGTTCCCTTTCGTTTTTGCTCAACTGTACGAACATATTCCCCGACGTTTTCTAAAACAACGAATTTTAAACAAAATCGTTACCCACCCGTCTCCGTCTTACTTTCTCTAGTACTTTCGGAAAGTGTGCTCCACGTTTAAGGAAGTTGATCCTGTTGTTATAAATATGTTCCTCGTTTTGTTTACCGAAATCGGTCTTCATCTGCTGTATACAAGGATGAGTCTTCAAAAGTATTTTCAACTCGTCCGCCCTTTCGTCCTAAAAAACGAACCGCTAGTTTTTATACAACTTAACTTTGTGTACCTACCTTCCACCGCTGCATCACAACGTCGAAAGTAATGTCCGTCATCTCGTTAGTGAGAGCTTTAAAATCGATGGGCCTCTTTTCCAGCACCATCTTTATTTGTTTCTCCAACGCGTTCATTACCTAAAATAGTTCGAATCGGTTAAGTGGAAACTGCGAAGCAGAGCGTTAAAACCTTGGGGTAATCGTCAATCGTCGAGACCTTCATCTCTCGTCTCGTTCTCGACAACAACCACATCGCTCTGGAAAATAATTCCAGGAAAAAGGGAGTTCTTGAAGAACAGTTGAAGACGATCGGTTGGTAGAATATGCTTCTGTTGTCGGGCTCCATGCCCAAGTGTAAGATCTTCGCCAACATTTTCACAATTCTGAAATTTTTTTAGATATAGAAAGCTCAAATGGTGTCAGATAACTCTGAGGCCGAAATATGGTAAATGGGCTAATTAAACTTCAATTCCAAATTCATGAATTGATATTTCGCCCAATTATATTTTGGCCTCACGATCATGTGGTAGAATTTGCGTTCTTAGTAATTTAAAAAAAAACCTTTGACTCGTGACGAATATTCCAGGTTCGTAGACTTTTTCTTCGACTTGCGACTGGTAAAAGACTTTATAATGATGTTTTTTGTAGTGCCCTGATAACAAAAAACGCGTTAAACATTATCCCGTTTCAAAAGCAATCTTTATACTTACTTAGAGCCTCTAACGTCAAGTAACTTATTCTATAATTATCGTAATCGTAAGCGATATCTGATCGTGAACCAGTAACACTAGACTTCCGTGAACTAGTATAGCTTTTGTCACTTAATATCGATGCTAGGGAAATCCTAAATAATAAAGTATTTGATGTCTTTTCGAATTGTAACACTGTAAAAAAATTATATTACCTCTCACTTTGACTACAATTTATATTTTCCATTGACGCGTAACTAATGGGGTAATTCATGTTATTTTCGTCAAAATCCATCAGTACCGTTAATCTCTTCACGTCCTCTTCGCAAAGTTCAAACTCTTCCCGTTGAAATAAATTACTGTCGTTGATATTGATTTCGTTATCCAACGCTTCTTTGTACATACTAAAAATTGTTAAAATCGAGACATTTCTTTTCTAACGCCGACACCTACCTTAACAAATAAGTTTGCAAGACGTACAACTCGTGTTCGGTGTTTTTCTCTAATCCACCAGGTACGATGATGTACCTGTAAATACTATCCCTGTTCTGCTTCAAGTTCATTTCCTTGATGAGTTGCTGTTTTTTAACGCCTTTGCAAAGCTTTATTATCGTATTTATCAGCAGGAGGATGCCGTACTGTAAACTCCTGTTGTTCTCGTTCCATATATAAGGCGTCAAATCCGTTATCGGAACTTCCTTGATTATCTAAAACGCTCGAAATGAATCGTCACAAGTTCAAAGCCGCCGGCTTACCTTTTCCTTCCATGGAACGAACACTTGGTTTTTCTGGACGAGTATCTTGTGCAAGATGGACAAAGCGTATTTTAATTGCTCGATACTGTTGTTGGAGTCTTTGATAATGCTAATGGTTTTGTTTAGGATGTTTTGCGAGGTATCTGCGATGTGCCCCTTTTGAAATAGGTGGCATATGGTGATCAACAGAGGAAGTACCTCGTTTTCTTTCAGTTGGTTCTCGATGAAAACGTTTATCAGGTATTTGTGGGTTTCAGATTGCACTGGAAAAAAGATATTTTGTGGTGGTGGTTCAATTCATGCGTTAACGGCTCGTGAAAATCGAAAGGGTCGTATTTCGATAACGATACGAGAGATCTCACCGTTGAATCTGAAATCTCGAAAAGAGTTGTTGCAAAATATAGTCGCTTTAATTTTCACGAGTCGTTACAGGTTATAAAATATATTACCTAATTTTTCGATGAAAATGGGGTCCACAGACAATTTAAGTAGGTCTTCGAATGATATAGTCTTTTCTAAGCTTTCGTCAGGGTGATCTATATGAGGCAGTATTCTTTGGTTAAGTAAATATTCAATTGAAAAGACTATTTTCAAACAATCGCTATGCTGGATGTCCTTGTATGTATTCTCGGAAATATAAGTGTTTATAAATGGATTTTCCTTTGTTTGGATCAACTTTAAGCCGTACACAGGCGACTCAGGCTGCAAATTTGTTGTTAGAAATATCGATTAAAAAATCAAATATATTCTTACCAATCCAGCTTTTTTGCATATGTCTCGAACGATCTCGCACAAAGTTTTACTCTTATCTAAATCGTACAAAAATTGCTCCTTGCTTTCATGTTTTTCCACTGAAATTTTCGCGATATTAGACATGGTTGCTCTAACACATAACTGCGTGCTATATTTCAGTTAATTGATTAAATTTAATAATTATTATGTTTCCTGTATACTGATAAAGCCATAGATAATGTTATCAATTACTCACAGCCATAGGTGTGGTATGCGGTTTGTAAAATATAAGCTGCAGATACGCATTTTGTAACTTAAAGTGCTTCATTGTAAATAAACTCACTTTGATTACGTAATTCGTAATCCAAGAAGATAAGAAATGATTTACTAGCATAAAAATTATCATAAGTAAATTTAAATTCGTATTGCACAAGTTATTTGAACTACTTGTTCCGTTGGTAGATCAACAACCGTACACGCGTGCGGTATAATTGGTTGCCGACAACAGATTGTGTTAATAGAACGTTACTTGTGAAAAGAACGCAACTAATGCAACAGTAATACCAACCTATCGAGATGTTTTCCATTTAAATTGCATTAATTAAAAAGTCACAAATGATGGCAGTTACCCAAAAATGGTCAATGTTGGAAGTGGGAAAAGTTGCTAGAAATATATAATAATTATTATAAAAGACTGATTCAAATAAAAAAAAATGATGGATCATTTAACCTTCGCTAACATAAATGGAAAGATCTCCATATTTAATTTTTTTTTTCTATTGTGGCAACATTGATGTAAATTAACCTCAATTTTTTAAAGTTTGTATTTATTTTGTATTCTGTAATTAGTACATTTTCACTAAAAACTGGGTAAATGAAATAACACGTAATTTAATTATGTTTTAAATGTATAGATTTTGACGAATATTTGTCGTTACTACTTTCCTATACCGAAAATGAAATTGGATAAGATTTGTCGAACCTGTTTATTGGAGAAGGCCAATTTAAGGCCCTTGTTCGAAGCCTGCGTAGCGAACATGCTTATGTCCTGTGCTTCTGTTCAGGTAAGAAAATGCTTTTTAGTACCTTTCGGTCACTTTTATTACTGTCGTAGGTGATGGCAGGAGATGGTTTACCTAACCAGATATGTACCCAGTGCTTGCAAAGCGTTAACAAAGCATATTCCTTCAAACAGTTGTGTGAAAAATCGGACGTTACCTTACGAAACTATTTAAACATAAACTTGCAGACGATTTCACTGCAAGCTGACACCATGATCAATCAAGTCAAGACTGATTTATTTAGTACTAGCGAGGTTCTACAACAGAGTTCCCTCTTTCAAGATATATTCAATGACGCGACGACACATTCCTTAGTCGAAACGTTCACAAATCAGAATGCCAGCACAGGTAAAGCACTAAAAGCCAAAGTTTATCCTATATTTATCCGAATGTTTTAGTTGTTTCTGATTTGGCGGAAACCATGCAGAGTTTACAGACGATCGCCGAACAGTGTTTGCCGGAATCCTGGGAAAGCGACGGGCAGATAGTGCCCTGCAATTCCCAAGAAGCTTCAGATAACTTCAATCTAGGGCCTTTCTATAAGTGCCAGTTTTGCGAAGATATGTTTAAAGGTAAAATCGTACATTACGTAGTGTGTCAATTGATTTATTATTTGTTTTAGACGAGTGGTCTCTCGCTGAACACATAAAAGGTCACACGGGCCAGAACAAGTACTTCTGTAATATTTGCAACAAGATTTGCTACAGCTCGAATGACTTAGATAAGCATATCGTCGAGCACACTTTTCTCGATTTGGACACTATTAAGAATAATTTGGAACCTCCGAGAATCAAGGAAGAGTTCAAAAATTTTATGTGCAATGTAAGTTTTTAAATATTTTTGTAATTTTAATGCCTGGAATATAATTTTGTTGTAGATTTGCGATAGGGGCTATACCGATTCAAGGTATTTAAAGAAACACTTGAAAGAGGTTCATTTCATCGATACCGGACCTATTATTGAATTAGAGAAGAAGCACGTGTGCAATTTATGCGGCAAGAGGTAATAAGGGCTATCACTACTACTATTAATAATTCGCTGAAAGATTTCCAACTTATATGTTTTAGATATAAACAAAACAAACTGCTTCTGATGCACATGAGAACGCACACCGGCGAACGGCCTTTAAGCTGCGACATCTGCGGCAGAACTTTCGCTTTGCCGAGTTCCCTGCACAAACACAGGAATATACACTGCGTGGAGAAAAAATTCGAGTGTTCCGTCTGCGGTAAAAAGTTTAATCAGTCTTCGAACTTGAATAATCACCTTCGCACGCATACAGGTAATAGCAATTCTTGTTTGTCGGGTACAACTTTAATTATACTGGTATTTCGTAGGGGAAAAGTCTCATATTTGCAGCATTTGCGGTAAAAGTTTCCTGACGAATAGCAGCCTCGACGTTCACGTGAGGATTCACACCGGAATAAAGCCGTATACGTGTAACTTCTGCCAGTTGTCGTTTACAAGTAAGTAACGTAGATAATTATTTTTTAGAAATATGGCCTCGGATTCATGTTTTCACACATTTTCAATACGTGACACATAAAACGTTACAGCGTAGCGTCAAAAGTGAAACGTTTGTTTCTAATTTTTATAATAAATTCTCTATTTAGGTGTGCAAATGTAAGGTTTGTACAAATGAGTTGCTTTTAGTGTTCTTTTTGCAGCCAGTACGCAAATGAAGAAGCACCGAATGATCCACACCGGAGAGAAACCTTATCCTTGCTGGCAGTGCGGTCGTTCGTTCCGCAGGAAAGAAACTAGGGATACCCACGTCCGATATCATACGGGGGAGAGACCGTTTTCATGTAATATTTGCTCGAAGAAGTATATCGCTGCTAGTCATCTAAGAGTAAGTTACTCCGTTTCAATTTTATTATTGTTATTATTTACATTATTGATTAGCGTTTATAGCGTAATAATTTTTATGGGTACATTTAATTTTTTTTAGGAACATATGAAGACGCACAGCGACGATAGGAAGTTCGAATGCATCGTTTGTCTGAAGAAGTTCTTTGACGGAAAGACCTTGAAGTCGCACATAATGACCCATACGGGACAGAAGCCTTACGCCTGTCAGTTCTGTGGCAAACAGTTTACTCAAAACGGCGGTTTACTCACACATGTTAAAAATTGTCACGGTCAATAAAATATAAAAGAATGATGTAATAGTTTCTTTTCGATGTCCCTTTCCTATTTATTGGTAAAAAAGATAGTTGATGCCAAATTTATCTTTAATGAAAATTTCGTCAAGATTTTATATATTTTGTGGATCATGTATCGGGATTGCAGAAGCTTGAAGAGGTGTTTGCCGCGTCTGATAAAAAAAAGTGTATTCTGGAAAGGTCGAAGAGATATTTTGGTCCTTAAAATAATGAAAAACGAATACTTTGGTAGACATTTATTTAATACGAAGGTACATTAAGATAACTAAACTAAAATATAATACTTTGTTAAACAAAAATATAAAAATTAAAATAAAATTTTGCTGGTCTTAGAAACAACATAACTCTTATTCCATTATTGAAACACATACAAACGAGGACCTGGCATAGTTTCAAACTACGTTTAACGTTTGTATATTAGAAAAAATATAAAATTGTTCGAATATAAATCTATCGCCCGCTTCTTCCACCTCGTTATAACGATTATGTGGGCGAAACGTTGCTCCTCTGCATCCTCTGCTGCTGCTCTCTCTTGCACTCCTCGGCCGTCTGTTCCAGCTGCTCCTTCAACTTCAGCAGCTCTCGTATCCTTTGATACACTGGATCCTGAAAAAAAGAGAGTAGATAAGAACTGGGTGTAAAACTTACAATTTTTTTTAAATCTAGACTCACCTGAGTCCTCATGCTGGGGTTCCACCTGCAGTAATAAGCCTTCCACAGCTTTATGTGTCGTATACTCGCGATAGGAACCAGAACCCTCTGCTGCAAGGTGTTCGCCCAATACAACGGATTCCTGTACAAATCCAGGTTGCTGTTGGTGAAGGACCAAAGGGAAACGGTCTGCTCTTTCAACTCTGAAAAGCAATATTAACCGTTAACGATTATGAAACTCAGTGAAACCGAACTTACTTTCTTGTATCCGTTCTCGCTCGCTATTGCACAGGAACGTTCCGAAGCGGCAGGAATACAGGTGGTCCAGGATGGTTATGAGGAAGTAATCGTTGAACTCGAAGGCGTTCGGGAACTGCTGGGTTATCTGCCAGACGCAGTCGACGAACTGCAGGAAAATCGGGGAGCGGTCGGCGTCCGAGTGGTGGTCGTCGCCGTGGCCAATACGCTAAAAATATGTTGACAGTGAATCGGAAACAGAAGTTTAACATTTAACGTCTTCTTTTTAGAGCTCCTAACGATCTTAATCTAATTCATTTTTATCCATTTTTGACGGTTATTAAAATATACAGGATGTAACGCTGAACGGGGGTCATCTTTACAAAGAAGCTGCATTTGACCTTAGAAACACGTTTCTCCCAAATTTCCTCAAGAAATCACAAATTTCCAGATATTTCCCATTGTCTACAGTTTCCCGTGCCGGAGCAATCCCGAATATGTAAATAAATACCCACCTGTTGGAATTTGTGTCCAAAAGAGACCCACTCCTTCTCGATCAGCACCTCGAAACCTTTTATCGTTCGATAATAAGGATCCAACATCAACATCGAAAGGGCTGTTAGTTGGGCGGTACGATCCCATCCGTCCGAACAGTGTACCAAAACAGAGGTCTTGTGGCTTTCAACCTAGAGAACAGATAGAATCATAGAATTTTAAATTTCCTCTCACAAGTACGATTAATTACTTTGTCGACGATCCGTACGGCTCCAGCCAAGATACACTTGATATGCTTCAACCAGTAAGTGGACTCTAACCCCGAGAGCCATTTCGTTTCGTCGATATTCGGGTAACACAACTCCTTAAGCTTTCGCAAAGACTCCCTCATCACGTGGATGTTGTGTATATCCAAGAAAACCAGCTCGGCGTGCTGGTAGGCGTCCTCCGATTCGTACCTAGAAACAAAACAAACGTTTACACCAGCAAATACAGTCGAGAGTGTGAAAACGCTCACCCTCCGCCTTTGGCTTTGTTTGCTATGGCGTTCGCACTCGGCCTAGCATCCATGATGAACATTTTATGGGACTGAGCATTGGCATCCATTATTAACTGAACGTAGTGCTCGTCCTCTCGGCATCTTTTGCCGCTCACCTAGAAACGATCGTTAAATAAGCCTGTAAACTCAACAAACAAAAAAAATTACTCCGACCAAAGGTTGCGAACATCTCGTTATGGTAGCTTGGGATTCCGGATGAATCCAGCTCAAAACCGGGATCCTACCTCTACTTCGATAATTAGCTACGATTTTTATGTCTTCGTCGGTAGCTTGGGCGGGGACAGCCCAGACCGCCGGATAGCTATCACAGACTTCGTACTGTTCGTTGATCTTCGAAATTTTCCACATGTCGTTATTAACACCCTAAAAAAAAAAAACAAAATTTAACATTTCGTATATAAAACAGTAATAAAACTTACCATTCTCTTTAATTCGGCTATTGGCTCATAGACCGCCCAACCGTTTTCCGGGAAAGTTTCAGAATAATCAAAAGCGAACAATTTCATTTTATGCGAAAGAGGGAAGGCGAAAGTCTGTAGCTTCTCGAAGACGTTTCGCCTCGAGTGATTCTCCTGCTTATGCGCAAACCTCAAATTACGCATATCTTTACAAAAAACTTCTATCCCGTAAGCATTTTCTCCTCTCGATGACGCTCCTCCTACCTTTTCAATTCTAGAAACCTAAAATGCAAGTATAAAATATTAACCACTTTAAACGAACAATTACTTGTGTACTTACCACACCTAAAGGAACTTCTACGACTAAAGGTGTATCTTTATCCCCAGCTTTAAAATATAGTTTATAATTAGTCACAGTTAAGACACCCCTTGCAGGACCGTGATACGGACAAAGATATGTCACATCTCTAGCCTGACCTGTAACTTTTTCTCCGGGAAGAACAGGGGGATCATCTGGACGACATGTAACACCGGTTTCACTTGAAGATGCCTGCAAACGAAAATGTTACTATTTAAAAAAAAAAGTAGACGATAAAAAAACTAACCTTTTTTCGTTCCAATGTAGACACTACATTTTCTGTGGACGTAGAACTCGAAGAACAGTAACTCTTACTAGGAGAAGTTTTACCCCAACTCGTCTAAAAATAAACTTGTTAATTACCCAGTTAGTCATAATTTTTCCTGCACTCACTGTGTCCTGTTTATTTAACAGATTCGATTTGGATTCGGCTCTGAAACCTTCTAGGGTAAGATTTTTACTGAAGGTTCCATTATCCATCTCCAGTAATTCTATGCTGCCAGTTTTTCTGTTCATTTTGCGGTGGTTAATTAATTTGAATCGAATTAAAACATAAATTACCGTTCCATGACACAAAATATGACACTGGCAGAAGGGTAGGGGGGCAAATGGGAGGCGGCAGGTGTTCAATTGAACTAAAATAACGTAGGTCAACCGTCGGTTGTTTTGAACTATATTTCATAGTATCAAATATCCACGCACCATTTGAACATTTAATACTTTTATGAAGTTAGAAATTAGACAGTAACAGTGTTGACAACACTCCGAAAAAATTATATTTTTTTCAGTAAAAGAGATTATTCTAAAAAATGGTAAATTTTTATATTTATATATAAAACTATTTTTGCTTACTGTGTGCCGTTTTAGCCGAAAACTAAGCAACTAGAAAAGTGCAAACATCCGAATAGTAGAAAGACCAAAGCCTTGGCGAAGCAAATAAAAAAGTAAGGTTATGATCTCCTCGTTTGAAGTTAGTACAGATTTTTTTTCAGACAAAGCAAACGAGACAAAAGTAAACTCGTGGGCAATATAAAGTTGAATCTTTTAGGAGAAAAAGTCTTATGGTTTCAACAAAACTTAGACCCGGAGTGTAAAAAATGCTCGCCTAGGGACGTGGAAGTTTTAGTTTCGAATTATTTGGCTAGATTCAACGAAGAATTGGAACAGATACGGTTGAAACATTCGATAGGAGACAGGAAAAACAGGCAACATGCAAGTAGGGAAGATATAATAAAGTTGACGGTGAAAAGGGAAATAGAGGAATACAATACGTGTGGTATAGGTAATTATTTTTATAAAATTTTGATTTATCCGACGTATTTTATATATTTTTCTAGAAATACCAAATATACTAGATCCTGTACAATTTGATTTATTAAAAACGTGGAACGGCGAACTAAGGTACTTACAGAATTTCAAACTGAGAAGATTCAGCAAGAAAATACTTGACGAAGAAGCGATATTAGGAAATAAAAAAATCTCGGTTAATAACAAAAAAATGTGCACTGATATTAGCGAAAATGTAGAGGAATGTCTTTAATAAAGAATATATATGATAAATATGTTTTTATTAATTAAAAAGACAGTTTAATTTTTTTATTAGAATATGTATAAACATTCTTAAAGTTAACTAATACAGAAGTTAGTGTTTATGGTGTTTAAACCTTAAAACCGCTTCTGGAAGGTACTCTAATAATAATTCAATATTATCGTCTGGTCGATTGGTGGGAATATACGGATATTTATCAATGTTCTCGTAACATTGCCTTCCCTCTTGGCAATAAATCGAAGTTAACTGAACCGAGGGTTTTTCTTGGGGAAACTTGGACCCTAAAAAGTGTCCTGTCATTTAAACATTGCTCCTGATCATTTAACAATATTAAAAATTTGATGTTTTTAGTCATTCCTTATACTTTTACGATTACTATTTTAATGGAAGCAAATTAATTTATATGGAGACAACTATTGTTTATTTTTTTAAAATCCGTCCCGATAACTGAATTTTTTAACCATTTTCTATGTAATTTTCACACCCTTCTCACAAACCGATAGACTGTAAACCAAAATAAATGTAATAAAATGAAGCGATCACAAAATCGGCCATTCACAAGAAAATAAAGTTTTTATTGAATCGCCCCGTAGAAATATACTCACCTATGGTAACCGTAACTAAACAGCAATAATCACCAACGCCGTACAGCAAAACAGTCTTATTGAAGGTCTCCGTGTCATACTCGACGATGTAGCGACTGCACGCCGCTGCCAGGCTCGCAATGTATATTTTCTTCATCTTGAAATGGTTTGCTACCAATTCTATACGACCGTCGATCATCTGGGCAACTTTCGACACATATTCGATCAGTGACAACTCTCTCTTGTATTCCGGGAGGAACAGGGCTTTGGAATTTCCCAACACCTGCTCTAACCTCGGCGATAACTGTAGGGTTGTGTTGGAATGGGTCCCGTCAAGTTTCAAGATGCATATTTTTAAATGGGCGTAGTCTTCGCCCGGATTGTTCCAGATCGTGTGATCATTTTCTCTATAAAAAAATAATTTGCGGTTTGCACAGAAAAACGATTTTAACTTACGGAGGTTGTATGTATTCGGGCAAAGACGAACAGTCGATTTTAAGTGATATCAGGAAATAAATACTTTTAACGTCTACACAAACTTCTACATTCTCCGAAGCTATGCCCTGTTCTTCGGTAACCAACATTTGATATTCTTCGGAGTATCGAGAGTATATATTATCTTGTATCAATTTTTCAATCTAAAATGTCCTAGTCAAATACGAGAAAACAAATAACTTCAAACGTACCTGTAACTTTTTATACAACGAAACAAACTCATTTAAAACCTGAGACAAGGCTTTAGGGTCTTTCAAGTTCCAATCCACCATTCCAGGGACGTTATTGGCAATCATTTCGTAGTCGGGATTATTTAAAAACTGATCATCGTTGAAGTCAAAATCAGGAGCGAAATAGAAGTTCTCGGGATCAAAGATGACCTCCCATTTCAGCTGCTTTCCTGCGTAAGGTATCTTTATCATAAAATGATAATTGCTCAGAATGTCTTCCTCGCTACTATATCTATTCGACAAAATGGAGATGTCTCGTAAACTTACAGAACCCAAACCTGAAACGGACAACTGTAGTAATTAGGTTTGATACGAGTACATTACTACCTATTTGACTTCTTAGACATAGCTCTTCGATATTTTTCCTCAAGCACGCAGGATAATTGCATAAAATGTTGTCTGTGTTATAATCAGTCATTTTCTTTGGTGTGTTGTGATTTATTTACTACTGTCGCAAATTTTCAATGACACTTGGAGATGAATCATTTGAATTGGTGTTACTTGATGGGACATTTGAACTACTCATATCCCGCGTTCCTTTCACTGGGTATAATGATCCGCACGCAATAGTTCCTTTCGTTTTGGGTTAGTTCCTCACCTCATGACGAAAATATTCTCCAGACCAGTTGGACTACCAACTATAGGAAAACTAAAAAATAGACAGTTGCTGTCTCGTCTAGGGGAATATTGGTGGTAAGCATGAAATATGAATAGCGCTTTTTTTAAAATTACTCAGTAGATTATTCTTGTATTTAACGATTTTATAATGTTAATTTAACCACCGTAATTTTTGTTTTAATCGATTTTGTTGAATTATATGAAGTAAAATTTTTCAGGGAAATATAAAGATAATGTACGAGAAATTTACCCGGGAGACATGAAAAAAAATTTGTAACTTACCTTTTTTTTTTCAATGACGGGAGATCTCAAAATAAGGTTTAAAAATTGTAATGATTTATATTTACATCTTTAAACAATCCTGTGAACAATGTATATGGACATTAAAAATAAATAAGGCAAAAAATACAATTTACAGTAAAACAGGCTGGAATTAATTTAAAATTATGTACAGGGTTTAAGGTAAAGTTGAAAAAAAAAATTATTATAAACAACTACCTAACTAAACTTACGCTTGCCAACCAAAGTATCTCCATTTCTATAAATATACTGCGTATGCGATTACTTTAAAAAAAAAAACATTCTGGATAATACTAACAATTATAAAATTATAATATTTGTAAATATCTCTTATGATATAATCTAGTAAAACTACCTTTAAATATGACTTAATAGATCCTTAAATACTTTAGTTTTAGCAAATTGCCCATTTTGTTTTTTTGTATGTCAATTCTGTGTACCCGGGGTGTCTGATAACAACTCACTAAAAATATAAAGTGTACAAACGAACAAGGCCCCCTCCCCCTCTCACGGAGTCAGCCTGAAGCTGAGATCCATACCCATGCTCTCCGAGAAGGCCGGTTTATCCGGGGACTGAGGTTGCTGCGGTTTATCACACTCTTCCAAGAATTTTATCACTTTCTCAGTGTCTTTTATGGCGCACACACTGGACGCCTCGGTCTAAAAGCAGGCCCTCGATTAATCGCAAGTAAAATGCACATTGTACAGAAAAAACAGTGAACGATTTTCTTTTTAAATGATTTCGTTCCAAAAATGACAAATTTGGTGACGCCGGATCATACTTGTGGTGTTCGCATCGAAAAATGTGTAAACGTTTTGTCACTGAATATTATTCTAGAATTTCGCTAAAATCCTATAAGGACGTTGAATAAGTTCTCGATGTTTTCCAACAGATGGCGTTATCAGAAATGCAGTGTATATTATTTCACCGAACTTTTTTTTCATAGTGTCAACACGTCAAATTTTGTGCTGAAAAAAAGAGTATATGCTGGGAATTCTACCACACCACTTTATTCAAAGGAAATTTGCGGATGAAGCACACAAAATTCTTGTAGAGACTTACGGCGATCGTGCTCTGTCGCAAACAACATGAAGAGATTGATTTACACGCTTCCAAAATAATCATTTCGTTGTGGAAGATAAAGAACGCTCTGGCGTACCGAAACAGTTTGAAAATGAAGAATTGGAGGCGTTACTGCATGAAGACTCATTTCAGACGCTTGCTGAAAATTCCGAATTACTGGAGTTGATCGCGAAACAGTTTCGCAAAGTTTGAAAGTATTAAGAATGATTTAAAAGCAAGGACATTGCGTCTCGTACGGGTTGAAGCGGAGAAACGTAGAACGGCATCTTTCACGTGTGAACAACTGGTTCAAAGGCAGAAAAGGAAAAATTTTTCGTATCGTATCGTAACTGGCGATTACGCTACGATAATCCTACAAGCCCGGCGAAGTGTCAACATCATCGGCAAAGCCGAATATCCATAGTTCCAAGCTTCTGCTCCGCATTTGGTGGGATTATCTGGATACAGTTTATTACGAGTTGTTCAAACGATCATGGCAGAACTCTACCGACTAAAATTGACGCGTTTGGGACGTGTCATGAAGGAAAATCCGATTGTTCCGATCGACGGCACTTGGTCTGGCTGAGCAGCACTTCCATTCTCACGAAGATGCCAAAAAATGGATCAACTCTTAGACAGCCGCAAAAGACGTGTCGTTTTACTGATGTGGACTTAAAATGCTGCCAGAAAAATGGGAAAAAGTAGCGGCTGGCGATGGACAATACTTTCGGTGACATATTTTTGCAAATTTTTTTAAATAACACGGAAAAACAGCGAGAACTTATTCAACATCGCATTATATAAATTTTTATTTACTAGAAATGCAGAGATAAGGATTTTAAGAGAAAAATTGTACGGGGCGTTTGGAAAATACTAAAAAAAAAAATTCAAGGAGCGATTCGACATAAAAATAATGATACAAATTCCGATGTCACTTTTTTTCAACTCGTTCAACTCTAACGGAGAGATAAAACCTTGAGATTTTGCAAAAATTGTAAGTAATTTTTTAGTCAAATTCACTTATTACTGGTAAGAAAGTGCATCTAAAGAAAAAGAAATTCAATTTCTAAAACTCTGTAGGACTTTCTGCGATTCTGTTAATATCGCAGTCGCAAACTAACGAAAAAATTCATATAAACATTTCGCAAAACATTTCGTTTTCAAGATACAGAATATTAAAGATTTCTAAAAAAATTTATATTGAAGTGACTTCGTTCAAAACTAATTTATAAATTCCCCCTTTTTTTTTACAACTTGAAAAAAAAAGACTAAGTATTTTCGTGAATTTTGAACACCCTGTATCTGAAAAAGAAAGTTCGTTGGCCACGCGCCCCGTATATTTTTTCATCCTGTACCAACGCACCTGAAAAACGACGGTTACTTACCGACGCCGTTAAATTCATGAAGTTAAAGAACTTTTTGAGCAGCTCCACCATGTCGGCAAAGTTGTTACCCTTCAAGAATTGCCTCACGAAATTCTGCCGATCCATATTCTCCATTATCAGGAATCCCACCAACATCACGATATACGACGCCAGAAACGTGAATTCCATATGGGTGCCCGCCTTCTGCAATACTGCAAGAAAAACGTCACGGACAACCAGAGAATTAAAAAACGAAAACTTTCTAAAAACCACTCACATTTAGCTACCGTTTCCTCGATAAACTCTTCGTTGGACTTCGGAACCGGCGCGTCCTCGCTGTCCTTCTCCCCATCCAGGATGGCGTTCGTCTTCTTCTCAGCTAGTTTGGCGCAACCCTCCCAGTGGTAGAATTGCGCTATTAAGGCCTCTACTGCGCTCTCTTCCCCTAAAATATAAAGTTCGTGTTCAACGAAAGACGCTTCCGGATAATCAAGACGGACTTACGAGAATATATACTTTCTAACTTGGAGGGAGCTTTCGCGTCCATCAGAAGTTTCTTGTTGGATTCCTGGTTCTGTATTAGATTGATCAACAACATCAGAACCTACGGTGAAGGAAACAATTCAATGGACACGAATTTGCCTTGAGTGCTTAAAGCACATCATTTAAGTGCTTGAGTACAACACACGTAAGTGCTTGAGTACAACACACATAAGTGCTTGAGTACAACACACGTAAGTGCTTGAATACGACAAATGTAAGTGATTGAGTACAAGACGTGAGTGCTTGAGTACAACACACGTAAGTGCTTGAGTGCAACACACATAAGTGCTTGAGTACAACACACGTAAGTGCTTGAATACGACAAATGTAAGTGCTTGAGTACAAGAGACATAAGTGCTTGAGTACAAGAGACTAAGTGCTTGAGTACAAGAGACGTAAGTGCTTGAGTACAAGACGTAAGTGCTTGTGTGCAACACACGTAAGTGCTTGAGTACAACACACGTAAGTGCTTGAGTATCAAACACTCGTTTTAATTTTTTTTTGATATTTTATCAATTTTCGTACTTACCAGAACTCCCAACTCGAATTTTTTCTGTTCGGGTATGTAATTAGGTACTTGTAGTAATAAGTGCAAACTAGTTTCAATGATCGCCGGCCTAGCCCCAATCAACTGACTTCCGATGGCTAAAAAAATATAACTTACGTATACGAGTACGTGAAACCTAGAAAACGGGACTTACATTGTTTGTTAAAGTGATGCGTGAGATTTATCAGCACCTTCAAAGTGACCAGAAGGGCCTCCCTTATTATCGTACCGGTGGAAGTTTTGTCCGTGATATCGGTAACCGGATAAAGGGGGATTTCTCCGTCGCACAATTTATACAGGTTCACCAACGTATCTAAGATAATGCCGTTGTCGTACTTTAAGATATACGATTGGTTCTCCTCGTTGTTGTGCGTCACCTAAAACATAATTAATTGTAAAACAGTCGAGCGATTAATGAAGGGCGCGTTCCGCTCACGTTTTCTAAGACACGCAGGCACCGGTCGACTTTCCGCAACTTGTCTAAAAGCGTATCGGTCCACGTCACGACGTAGTCGGACACCTGCCGACAGCATTCGTGGATGGTTTTCATTATATGCTCGAGACCGCCCAATTCCCTAAGTTCCTCTTTGAACCATTCCCCCGCTCTCTTAGAAGTTAAACTTAGGAGCGTCTCCATCGCCAGCTGCCCAACCTGAAAAAATAAAACGTTAAAAACGGGAAAGAAAACGTAAAACAACTTACAGTTATCGATTCCAAATTCAAATGCATGGCGTGTCCTTGGCTCTGAATCTCCGCGCAAAGCTCCCTGACTTTCTGCTTGTTCTTCTCCAGTTGAGCGGAACTGAGCCCGCAAACGTCCAACGCTTGTTGGTAACTAACGTCGGACTCCAGCAGGTTCAACATAAGTTCCAAACAGTCGCGGTCTAAGTCCATATTCAGCCTGTCTTGGCTTAGGACGAACATGACGGTAGCTGTGCACAAACCCAAACTCTAAAAAAGAATGTAATTATTCTCTTGGAAGTATAACGCGAATGATGAACGTGTACTTGGTCCTTTGTAGCGTCGTGAAGAGCTTTGAAGAACTTGGCGACAGTACCGTGCGCCCTAACGTGCATTCTAAATGCCGGTACCATGCACTTCGAGGCCAGAGTTATGGCCGATAGGCACCTGGTGCTTATCGGGTTGTTGTCTTGAAGAGCGTCTAGGATATATTCTACGTCGTCGTTGAATTCTTGGAATTCGCCGATTTCTTGGATCTGGTGCGCCTTTTTGACGTTCCGTACAACCGTATAGTACTGAAATTGTGCAGTTTTGGAATTATACAAATCAAAGAAAAAATTGGATAAGTTGCAAAATCTGACAAGGAAATGGAACAATCCTTCTTTGATGTAAAAATTTAGGTTTGTTTTTATCGGAGCAGGCAAAGGCTTAGCTTTTTTGTTTTTGTCAAAATGTCAAATTATCCACTTTTACAAAGAGTGCTTTGTAAAGAAAATTCTGACAGCACTTAAATTTTCAAGGACGTCAATGTTTAGAGAACAAACACTGTAATTTCAGTGAGAAGAAAAGCTGGATATGCTTCATTCATAGTTAATCAATAAGTTTGAAGTTAGTTTTGCTTTTTTTAAGTGAAAATTCATAGTTCTCTTGGCTTTAGCGTTAGCAAAACCTTGAATGAACTGTCAAAATTTTGATTGAAGTAACAGTGCTGTATTTTGTTTTCAAAGCACTCTTTGCACGAATAACTTTTTGATATTTTGACGAAAAGAAATGAGTGAACACAAAATAATTAAAAATATAAAAACAAAAACAAAAATTTTCAGACTTGTTTAGATAATGAACGAAAAAGAAAACAAATTTCTTTTCAATGCAATCAACAAATTGCGCAACTTTGTCTTAATTTGACTGACCTTGCATCTTTTAATACGAGTCAAGATCCTCATAGCAGACTCAAAAAGCGGGTAAACATTTTTGAAAAATAATAAAATAGTAATTTTTTTTATTTAAATAGAAATAGAATAATAGTTTAAAAACATACGATATAAAACACATAAATTAAAAATAAATTAAAACTATATTTTCACAATTTTAATTTTTTTTGATAATACAGACCTTAAATAAATAACAGTCGTCACAGTTTCACATAAATAAGACAAATAAATCAGAGTAAAATATCGTTTCTGTTTAACTATTATTATTTTTGTTGTACCAAAATAATTCCACACGACTAAGTAAAAGAGAAATTTTACTCACCCCTTTATTGGGTCTTGCACACTTAACACTAGTCACTTCTTGATCATCCATCTTTGTAGTGGTTCGTGTTAAAGAATCTTCCTTAAAACCAAACTCGTCATCGGCGGAAACATTATTAACCACCGCATTTTCGTTCTCCGTTTCACTAGTCTTATTAGCCTCGTCGGTCCACTTGTGCCTGTACAAGGCCCTACGTTTTTTACTGCCGTTATCGTCTACCATCGTACGACTCTTGAAGATACTCCCCTTCTTCTTCGATATGACCAACTTGACGGGCGGTGCCGATTCCGGGGGTTTTTCCATTGCGTTATACATTATTTCTTCTTTGTCATCGTTAGCTTGGTTAGCCATGTAACTGAGATCTGGTAAGATCTGTTTTACCTCCATTTCGGGAGCCGTACTATTCGAGTCAGTGTCTGTGCTCCAGTCTTCGTCTATAGGCAGGTCTTTGTGAGGTTCCGATTCAGGCTCCGGCTCCAGTTCGGGTTCCGGCTCGTGTTCGGGTTCCAATTCTGGCTGCTGTTGAGGCTCCTGCTCCGGTAGGGGGCTAAGAGCGTTGATTTCCTCAGGTTCGATTTCTTCTCCGTTTTGGTCCTCCTCCGCAACAGCTTCTTCCTCTTCCGGGACAGTCTCTTCCATCGGTAAATTCTCCTCTAATTCCATTTCTTTTTCATCAGTCTCTGCGTCGTTCAGTCCTTCCTGGTTGTTTTCCTCCACAACACTGTTTTCTGGTTCTGGAAACGTCACACTTTCGTCGCCCACGTCTTCCGTACTTGAGTTTTTAGGGCTATTTGGTCTGAGTAAATTATCGTACATGGCTTTACGTTCCAGTTCATATTTTTCGGCGGGGATGTACTGCGGGGACAGATCGCTCTCCGCTTTCGGGCTGGTGAACAGGGAGAACTCACCGGGAGTGTCCGCCGTAGCAGGAGAACTGCTGGGGTCTTGCTGCATGCTACGCCTGGCGGATCTGGTTATTCTACAGTTTGTGGGCCTCGACGTTTCTCTTAAAGCTCTCGGCGAGGTCACGTTCGAAGTGGAAGGGGTGCTGGAAGGAGTGGGAGTGCTTTCCGATTCGTCCGAGTCGTTCAACAGTTGCGACTTGCCCCTGCATATCCGTAATACTATCGGCGGTTTTGGAGGGTCGGTAGCTTTGGGCTTATTTACATTTGAACTTAGAACAGTCTTTTCTGGAGGGCTGCTTTTCGAGGAAAAGAATTTACGCGGAGAACTAGCCCTGGTAGTCCTGTCACTAGCCTCGTACGTGGTGCGGGGCTTTTTAGTGGGATTGGGGTAGTTGGGGGTTGGTTTTGAGGGGTATGTCGAGCTTAAATCAGGGGGTTCTGTGTTGCGACTTTTAAAGAACTTTTTGGGTTTGGGTGCAGCTTCTGCTGCGGGGGCTGCCGTTTCATTTTCGGAACGTGATAAACCTAGAAATGCATGTTATTAGCGAATGTAACTACCTCCTAAACTAATTGTACCAACCGTTTAATGTACGTATTGATGTGAATGAGGTTATGCCCCATTTTCCTACCGTTGCTGCCGATCGAGCAGCCGAAGGCCTGTTACTGTTCTCCTTAAATAAATTATCGAAATGGAAGCTAGAGTGGGTTCCACCGCCTCGTCGATATTTCCCATATCCTCGAGACATTTTCCTCAAATAATGCACATTTAAAAATAAGGTTGCTGTATATGAAATAACTTCATGTTACAAAACAATCATCTAAACATCTGTAAATACTGCAAACTGCTCCGTTTTAACCTATGAGGGCGATAAACATTGTTTTTGTAATTATTTTTGGTAAAAATTGATCCTACATCGCCATTTTTCAACAGTAAACGTTTCACGTATACATTTTATCCTAATTTTAGGGTCACTGAGATACTGTCGACCGCTGGAGAAACATCGTCAATGCGTTGTCATGATTTCTTTTTGCTGGAAAAACGTCGGTATTTTTTGAGAAAAATTGTTTTTCACTTGTCAAAAGGCGATTTTCACGTTCATAAACACGCTAGTAAATAACGCCTACGAAACGACTACGGCGAGTTGAGAGTTGCATATTGCAAAGCTACGGTTGATAATTCGATCTACGGTTTTCGTCACCAACGAAGAAAGAACACAAAATAAAATAAAACGTTTTCGAGTTCAACAAAAAGCAGCTGTAGGAACGTTAAAAATATATGTCTACATAAAATGGAACAAAATTTTTAAATAGCAAACAAAACAATTTTATTTTAACACTTGATGGTATTCTACTGCTATTCGGTTCGATTTATTTCGACCTTGAACCGTTACACCATTTTTTTTTGTTTCTAATGAACTAATGATGCTTTTCTGAACTGAACAATAAAAATAAACATTTGCAGTTTGAAATTTGAACCAAGCCAGTAGAACATTTCCTTTCTAGGCTGTTATTACATTACAGTTATTAATATAATTTTAGCATACGTACATAAAAGTCAATAATAGATTTTGCTTTATCCTTTTTTTAAGGTTTATGCTTTTAAAAACTGAATTGGGAATTGTTCTTTATTTTATTAGCAACATATTTTCAACTATTGTAAATATGATGTAGGTAATAATTATGTGACGTGGTAATGATAATTTTATTTCGGTGAAATACCTACCTAATACTTACTGATATTAGTGATATTTATCATCATGTAGTTGATTTTATATTAAAAAAGACATTGATAAATATTAAATATTAAATAAAGAAATTCTCTGGAATTAAATTTCTAGGAACTTATGAATTTTCGATTTTTCCCGTCATCCAAAAATTGACGTATACATAACCTAAAACAGTATTTTGATTTTGTGTAGAATTCAGAAGTGTAGCGATTAATCTATTTGTAATTTAAATAGATCATTTGTATTACAGCATTTGTGTCTACATACGCAGTTTTTGTGGACTTTGTGATAACAAGTCAAACATAAACAAAGTGAAACATGATTCCTTTAAGACTTTTTCTTTGTTCTGTTTTATTTAATTTTTTATTGACTGTGCACTGTTATAACAAGTATTCCAAAGATGCAAATGTGGAAAAGAATCAAAAGGAAAACCAGAACCCGGACTTTCGTCCTGTATCTCTTAAACATTTAGACAGGCCTTTCCGAATGGCGAAATTAAACCTGCTTTGGTCAAAAGCAGTGGTCGTAAGTATCGCAAATACCTCAAAAATTCCCAATCTAAATACCATCCTTTGCAGCGATTGTCCGAACCCAAGCTTAAATCACTATTCGGTGAACTCAAACTGCACGACAAAGAAGAAATAACTTGGAAACATTTACGGGCGGAAGGAAAGGACAAGGACGGTCTAAAGGAAGCGGATCTACGTAAAAAACTAATAGCCATCATGGGTAATTATAATCTACTAGACCAAGTCGATGACGTGTCTGATCCGGACAAAGCAAGGCCTTTCAAAGCACTAAACGAGGCATCTGACAAGCACATAAATAAAAGCTTGTTCAAGGATAAAAAGCTAAACAAACTGTGGGAGAAAGCAGAAACGGCCGGTTTTACTCAAGAGGAACTGCTTGCGCTCAAGGAAGAGTTCGGACACCACCAGGATAAAATCGATCAGTATTATTATTTGCTGCATGATGTGAAAGATAATCCGGAGGATGCAGAAGGAAGTAAGTATATTTTTTTATGGAAGTGTTTACATTTAAAAGAAAACTATTCTTAGATTCGATAGATGACGCTTTGGACAAGTACAACAAAATCGACCTCGTAGAAGAGAAAGACCCCAACAAAGACTACCTGGACAAAGTGAACCTCCTGCGTGAGAAACACAAAGAAATCCGCGACGGTTACGACCACCTGTACCTTTTGTCCGCGAAGGGGCCCGCCAGTAAGGAGTTCGTCGAACCGAAAGTGCAAGGTTTATGGAAAATAGCCCTGGAAAGTAATTTCACTCCAAGCGAGCTGGAATCTTTGAGGGTGGAACTGCTTCATTACGAGAACCGTTTGCTCAAGCTGCGTCACTTGCAAGCCGAACACGCTTTGCACGAGGAAAAGTACAAGGACAAACAGAAAATGAATATTGCCGGCGGTAAATCCGATTCGGCCACGTTGATGCACGATACTATTAAGAAACAAGCCAGGAAGGTGGAGAAAATCCATTTGGACATCGAAACTAGGATTATGCAAAAGCATATCGAATTGTAATTCTCATAGAGGCCAAAAAATCTCAAATTTAAATGTAGTGTTACGATGTAGTATAAATGCATGCGAGTTGAATGTTTTGATTTTTTTGTTGATGGAAGGTTAACACTGCTTATTTTTAATATTTGTAAATAAATTTTATTTAATTAACAAAAACTGGTATTTATTAATTCCCACCAATTTTCTTGCAAAATTTGTGGTTTATTCGATATTCCGAACAGTTGTGTTCATTTTATTAAAGAAAATTATAAATACACATAGCCATTAACAAAATAAAAAACAAGTTGTCATAAAAACACTTGACGATCGATCGCCTGCCATCAAAGTAGGCCTTGAAAAAAATGTGACATGATTGAAACCATTAATGCGTTGTTAATTTTTTAAAATTGGACCAAATACTGTGGAGATCTAGCTAGACCTGCTGCTTTTTTTCCCTATTAAAAGAGATGTGGTAACACTTATTTAGAGAAACTTCTGAGAAAAAAGTAGTGGGCTTAGGATCTATTAAAAAAATGTTTCTCATTTGTTTTTTATTACACCTTTAATTTGGGACACGCTGTAGAATATATTAATTTTATAGGTATCAACTGAAACAACAACTCGATTTAAAACGTTTATATATTAATTTTGATTTAAAAATATTTGAATATAAATATCACATATCTAATTAAATAATTGCAAAATTACTGACTGGAGAAGCTCGCATCCTCGGTTTTGTAAATATCTTTGAATTCCTTAATAATCGCAAAAGTGGTTCCTTTCATGTTCTGAACGACATGCGATTTTATCTGAGATAGAGGATAGGAATTGTCTTCTTCAAAGTTGGCTAAAATAGACTGGTACATGCCGTTCATATGGTTTTTAATGTTATCGCTGAAAGTGTTTATGTTTTGTTCCCTTTCCTCAATGCGCTTCTGTTTCTCCGATTCGGTGTGAAGGAAGTGTTCTTCAAAGTCTTTCAGTTTCAGTTGCAGGTTTGTTACCGTATCGTTTAAGGTGTCGACAGTCTGTTGAAGGTTTTTGTTATCTTTATTTTCTTCATAAAATTCCTCAAAATCTTTCAGTTTTAACGTTTGTATCTCGACAGTTTTTTTATGCTGTTCAATATCACTTTTGTATTTTTCTAATTCTGACTCTAGTTTTTCATAATTTGAATTCTTTTCTTCGGCCCGTTTTAAATTTTCTTTCAAGTCCTCGATTTGTTTATTCAAATTCTCTATCACAATTTTATCGCTCTGACTTTCAGCAGTCTTCTCTAATTTCTTACATTTTTTCTGCAAGTCGTCGTACATTTGCTCGTACCTTTCCAATTCCGTTAGAAGATTTTCCGATCTTAATTCTAGAGTTTTTATTTTAGACTTAAGATTACCGTCATCAATTTTAATGTCACCTTTATTGCTTATATTCAAAACGCTATCTAATTTAGAGGAAATTTGCGCCAAATTCACCTTTAATTCCATATTCTGTGTCATCAGAAACTGCTGAAAACCGTCATATGGTAGAGGCTGATTCATCAAAACTGGGGTAAACATTTGCGGTTGATAAGCAGTAACTACGTTTTGCGGATATGAGCCCGCCATATTCGATTGAGGACGACTTGCATTACTGCATTGTGTAGGGATTACTTGCGTATCTAAATAATTGTTTTGAAGCAATACCTCTTCTTTAGAAGCATGTTTTTCTAACGGAACGGCCCTTTTAAATTTTCTAGGAAGAACTTTATGGTCACTTTTAGAGTCGTCTAACTCAGAATCGGACAAGTCGGTACTTGCGTTCTTCAAAATATCCTGTGGTAATATCTGTTGACCCATTTTCGCCATTCTAGATAATATATTTGCTCTTTTCCGAGAACTCGAACTGTCAGAATTTGTTTCTTCTGCATCTTTATCTGAAGTCAGCGACAGCCTTGGTGAAACTTCTGGTTTCGGAAGCACCATGCTTTCTCTGAGGAATGTATCAGGTTTTGATACACTCTCATTGCTTACTTTTGTTTCAACGGAAGATGTGTCAATATTGATGATGATTTCAGACCCACAATTTTTTATTTCTTTACAGAATTCGTTTTGGTCATCGCTACTATTGAATTTCACCAACCAATTTTGGTTATCATTGTCATAAAACGAAGAAAACCAGTCTTTCTGGTTGTAGAACTTAAAGCTGCTGTTAAGGTTTCTTCTCGCTATAATATTATTCTTCTCTTTGTAACTTATAACTTCAAATATGTTTAAATCTGTTGACCCTATTATTGCTAAACCATGTTTCCCCAACGACTTATAATCTGTATTTTCTCTAAAACCAAACTAATTAGCAAATATCTGAAGCAAAAGGTCCAGTTATCTTACAACTTCCATAGAGATACAACTTTTGCTAGGATTACCGAAGTATGCTTTTTACTCTTTGACGATTCATCTAAGTCACTTTTACTTGCCTTTGGCTGTTTTGGGGCTGTATATTTTAAATCACCACTCGAATCGTTTGAGAGCATAGAACCATCAAACAATGAAGCCAACTTGGAACTGGAATTTGATAGTATTTACAAAAAGCTTTGACATTTATGTGTACATTTTACCTCCCAGATGGTACGAAATCATAGTCGTCCGAACTTTCAAACATTTTTGTAAAAAATCAGGACGTAGTTAAGGAAATAATTGACTAAAAACATTCCTAACCTCAAATAATTATTTTGACTTGACATTTAAATGACATCACATGACAACACAAACATCTCTTCTTCTTCTTCAAAATATATTTATTGGTTCACTACTTACAGGGGCTTTCAGGAAAGTAAACTGCATTAGATTACAATATATAATTTATTTAAATTACCTTATAATTAACAAAATATTCACTATAAACTAAAATCCTGCCTGTATCTTAACGACTGCATATTTAAAGGGTTACACATGCTGTTAGGGGGTATGCCAGAATAATTAAAAGGTGAATTTGAAAGAAAACTGCATGTTTGACTGGACAGATTATTAAAATTGTTTGTGTACAATTCGTGTTGGTTATATTGAGTGTAGGAGCATTTCCAAGGCACCACATATTGTATGTCCGCGGCAGAATGTGCAGCTCCCGCATTTTGGTAAGGGAACAACGGTTTTTCGTTTGTATCCGCTTTTAGAGGAACAGGAGACGTTTTACATGGTAACTTCGTCACAGGGTTCTGTTGCAAACTCAAACTTCGTTCGTTTCGTCGGAATTTGGCTCTTCGATTTTGAAACCACACCTTAAACAAAATATTGAGTTAAGGAGTGGAATGAAATATTTGTTTTTTTTTTAAGTATTACTTGTACTCTCGCTTCGCTTAGGCTGACTTTCGAAGCAAGGTCTTCTCTGACGAAAGCGTCTGGGTAATGAGTTTTTTCAAAAACTTTTTCCAGAGCTGCCAACTGAGCGGTGGTGAAAGTTGTCCTGTTTCTTCTCGGTTTCTTATGTTTCTCGTCGTTTGAAATGTCTAAAACATAAATAAGTGTGGTGTATTACACATTTCTGAAATTATAAAGCACAATATTTTCTAATGCATATAAAAAAATTAATAAAATTGAGTCAAATTTTTTTTGATCAAAATAGTAACGCCTTTGTTAGCGATTTCGTTATCATGATTTGAAGTTAAACACTAAAGTCGACAAGGCGACTGACTATTATTTGATCGTGATTAGAAATAATCATAGTACAAAAGACACTAACACTACAATTAGAATTTTTTTCTGGAAATTAACAAATTTGGACTTCTCATTATCTAATATAAATTTGAAAACGACGAAGATACATTAAATAAAAGTAATCTATAAGTTTGATTTTCGACTTGTTGATTGGGTTCTGTGAATTAAATTGTATATTCTGCAAAATATGAATTGGACAGGCAATAATAATGTTAATGGCAATGCTCGATTTGAGGATATAGATTGCAATACCTCCCGGATCTTAATCTCGTATTAGAAAAACAGAGAAAGTTGCATTTTCATGTCAATATACATATTTGCCATGATTTCGAGTTTCTCTCAAGTGACGTCACCACATGCGCGTAGGCTAGAACGATAGTAAATATGGTATACTTACTATCGTTCTAACTGTAATGAACCGTATTTAACACGTCTCTACTAAAATAACATCAAACACACACTAAAATAAGTTTATATGTTGCCAGGAATTTTATATATGAAACATATTCATAAAAAATATAATATTTCTTAAAAGATCAAACACAAAACGCCGTACTGTAAGTAGCACAAGTAGTGACATGTCTGCATTGCGTGTTATGTGACAATATGTTTGATTTTTGGCGACTTTAACAGGTGTATCATAACATCACACATAAAATACTTAAAATTAGCAGTTTAATTTGATAAATCCATGTTGACAACCAGTCAAACTTAGGAATGATAATTCTATTCCGAAGGAGATCCGTTCATCCTTATTTATACTAGGAAGAGTGATAAGAATTTTATAGGAAAGGTGCATTAAGTATTTTGAATCAAAAGTTTAACTGGTTGTCTAACTTCATTGCAAACAAGATTATCCCACCCGTGGTAACATCAGTAATTTGAAACCAAAGCGACTTCAAAACGAGTAAGTGCAAATACGGTAGTTATTAACTGATTTATACATTAAAAATTCTCATCGGGGCAAAAAAGTATCCCAGAACTCTCCACGAGATCACGATTTCCGTTTACGACAACTAGACCGTGCATTTTTCTCGATTCCCGCAAACAAACACGCCATTCATCAGTTGCCGTGCCTCCTTTGATCTCTCGTGTCATTCCGATCGGGCCGGTACGGATGGTGGAATGGACAGACAGTCGTACACCGGCTCCCGTTTTCTGCGGGCACCACACACTACACGGCCCAAACCGTATGAAATAAATTAGTAAATGTGCCAACACGCTATTCGTAGAGGTCTTTTAATATCTCATGAGCCGCGAAATGCGCGAAAGGCGTGGCGTATCCCCATAATTCTTCTAATAAGCACGTTGTGAAAACATTTACTCGTAATTAGACCATGTGCATCATTACAAGTAGACATGAACTAAGGCGCTCGGGCATCAATAAAGTCAACTGGCGAACTTTCGTTATATATATTTTTATTGTTTAAATTAAAATAATAAAGAATAGGGCATTTTATTATGATATTTGTAATCGGATCAAAGGCTTGTTTACGCTAGAGCTCGAGACTGTGAATAATAGGTGTAATGTTTTTAGGACGTACAATAATTTAGGCGACGGTCGGAATTATGTTTCTGCGCATATGAAGGTCAAAGCTCATAAGATTTTAAAACATCTCTACCACGCTAAGATCAATTGTTGCAGAAACAGATGGCAGTAGCGGCGATTGCGCAGATAAAAAACGAAACAAAAATATTGTTCGTAATATTACAAGGAAATATTAACACGGAAACGAGCCGTACCGTTTTCTCAGTTTCCATTGCCCGGTTAATACTGAAACGCCGATTTCCATTCATTACCACGCCAAGCCATACCGTGCGGTTAAAACTGTCTGATGTATGGGTTCCTTTAATGGCATGATGGATCGCTTTTAAAACGGCTGCGTTTAAATTCTGTGCAACATGTGTACGCTCGGGTTGAGCAGAAATAGAGCAGAGGCTTGTTTCAGAGCAGTCGGTCGGCAAATTCGGTTGCAAATAGGCAGGGTCGTACTCAGGAAATAACTATGAAACGCTGTTACTGACATCACTGCTATCTGGTTATTGTATATTTTGGAATTTGTTTGATTTAGCTTAATATTCCTTTAAAATTAAGTAAAAAATACGGAAGATAATAACAGAACAAACGTCTTACGGTGATGGCCCATTAGGATATTTCGGAGACTATTTAGATTTCAATTTTGAAAATTTAGGCGCTAGGGGTTTCGGGGGTGCTCTCTTTAAATAAAATAATGCCATTGTTGTAGCACTTCCGGTTATCCGGTATAACCGGAATAGAAATTTTTATTTTAAAATGTGTATTAGGACATTATTTGAGGTTATAAACAAATTTGTTTTATAAAAGTGTTATGAAAAATAATAAATAATGGTACTTCTCTCTTGAGTATTTATGCGTTTTTTTAATTTATGAGCACCCTGTATATCTAATCATTCTAATCTAAGATGTTTGTATGACAGTCTCATTTTTTCGAGGGGCAGAACTTTTTATAAAGAGTGACATTTTTCGATAAAGTCAAAAACAAATGAGTTTCTCTTCTTGTCAACTCCATCCGTGGACACACTGTATATATACATTATTAACAAACTTTATTGTACTTAAATTCACAAGTTTTTACTAAATTATTTTATTAAAAAAGTAAAAAAAAATAAAAATATTTTTTTTTGCTTTCTTTAAAATTGTTCATTAACGATGTTTTGCATAAAATTTTCCTTTTAAATTTTTTAAATAAGCCATTTCAATGAGAAATTCAATTCTCTACACAATTTTTCCTATGAGCTACCGAAATTTTGCTTCGTTTTCGAGCTACAATTAAAAAACTGAAAGGGGTGCATTTTCACCCCTATCTTCAATTTCCACCCTCTAATTTAGTAGCACTCCGCGGTTATTTCATGTAAAATGACCCTTTGAACGATTCATGCAATAAAATTGTTTGAACGTCATGTTATAGTTCCTTTTAACCCTGTTTTTTTTTGGATATATTCAATAGTCTATTATGGTGTCCACGAGAATTACGAATTACAATACAATGCATATTTTATAAAAACTTTGGCAGATGCAAGCGTTTCGAAAATTTTTTAAATTTTTCTTCGTTCTGGAAGCTTTCATTTGCTTTTAAGTAATGAGGGAATATATTTAAAAAAAAACAATATTTTCTTTCACTGGGATGCTATTTTTAGTAAACTGCAAGTACAATAATGAGCAAATAATTATCCAAACAATGAAATGTAAAGCAACCAAAATTTCAAATTATAATATTCTTTTTCCCTTCAACTGCATTTCAAATATCATAAAATTATCTGATAATCATTTGTTAGTTATTTGAAATTATTTATGTTTGCTATCCTTTAAAAACTGCCACAACATTAAAAATTACAGAAAGATTCTACGAAAACCAACTGAAATTATTTTATAAATTGTTCTGTTTCTGTTGCAAAACACCAAACCATAGAAATTCAGCTAATAATTCTGATTCTATTTCTAAGTGAATGTCCATGGATATAAAATATAACTTAAAAATACTCGATATTTGTAGAACACTGAATGACTGTACCGATATTTGTCTTTCGAGGGATATATGATGATATTTTTAATGTAAGATTTTTGAGAATGGAAGAAAACCCCAAATATCTGAGAAAATCGAAACTGCATCCCCTACAATACCTATATCGGTGAATAGAGAATTTGATTTTTTATAATATAGTGCAAAACAGTACAGCGTGTTCCATTTGAATTTTTGTCGGTTTTAAGTTATCAAAATATAACGTAAAAAATAGGATACTTAGTATGATTTTCTTCAGGTAATTTTGATAGTGGAAGGTAGTGCATCGTATGTTCTTTGTCTGTTCCGAAAAACAAGTGAAAACTTCAAGAACAAAGAAAGATATAAGGAATTTTCGAAACGCTTGCATCTGTCAAAACTTAGAAAATGTCGATTATCTCGAAAATGGTTAGATTTAGGTACAGGAAAGCTTCAATATTTTTTATTTATCTTGACTCATCGAAATGCCATCTCGTCAAATACCAAATATCTCACGATAATGACGAATTCTAAGCTGCAATTGTTTGCGTCCATCGAAGTCATATACTCGATTGTGTATTTACCTTTAGATCTGTCAGAAAAAACGCAAACCAACAAATTAAATCATTCGGTTTAGTAATTCGAAAAGAAATACTAAAAGACTGTATATATTTTTTGAATAACATGATTTTTAGGTAAACCTTTTGAACCAGACAAGCCACGACGACAAAAGACAGCGCCTCTCGTAGGGAAAATTAACGACCTGATACTTGATACAATTTCTCTGCAGCGGGATTCCAGGAACCGACGTAAAACGGAAAGGTACACGCGTAAACCGAAAATTAACAACCCCCATAAAAAAGCACCTCTTAGCTAAATGGGCAAAAGAACAAAAACCACACGAACGCCAATAAAACGGCTGGAATTGCCGTGCACTTAGGTGCATCATCAATTTTATTATTATAGTCGGCTGTGGCCCGCAGTTGTTTGCGTATATCAAGCGCGGCAACGTGACAGCTAGTGATGTCGGGTGTGTGTACCGAAATATATCAAGTGGCGGTCGGAAGCTGGCCTTTCAAACATACCCAAAAAAGATGGATAGGAAAGGATTATCGTAATTTGTAAAGCGTCGATTGCGGAGAGGTGGATTTTTTTTCCGAGGGGGTTCCTCGTCGCGCGGGGTTATTTCGGGACCGTTTTTTCCCTCTTTGAGAAGACGCCTTTGAGAGCGCCTTATTCATTTTTTATGCGGTAGCGGACGACATGAAAAATAACTGAATCTCTTTGAACCACCTACGTCCATCCTATACATACGAACTTACAGGGTTTAGCAGTCTGTAAACTGTTACGAATCGCAGTGGCGGCTCGTGGATCTAGAAATAGGAAAGCCAATTTTAACATATCTCGAACGATTTTTTATAAAAAATTGTTCCCCCGAAAATTGACAGTACCAGGAACAAATCAACTTTTTGCAAAGATCGAGAAAAGGAGTTTCGAAGGTTCTTCAAGACAAAAGACGATGTCCCCTTGGTGTACTGTACAGACGCTTATGGTTTGATGAATGAATGAAATCTAACGTTTATACGGACTGGACACTGATAGACTTCCAAAGTGATGCTAAATCGAAAGAAACAACAACAATTACAGACTTCTTCTAGCTGTTTTACATTGACAATTTATTCATGAATAAATTGACGAAGTTCTCCATGAATTTATTGGTAAACAGTGTGGTTTTACACTGCTACAGACTTTGTCAAGTTTTTTGACGTATGAATCAGTTCTACCAATGAACCAAAGAAGCAAATAAATTTCAAAAATGTCACCTTTCCACTCATAATTGTAGTGATACAACAGCTGTACCGTTCCGACATATTATATAAATATTAGTTTTTGTAAGTAACAAATCAGTAAAAACAATGCAAAACTAGCACGACGCCACACAATTATTTACATATCCCAATAACATAACCTCATTACTGATCCGAGGCTGGAAATCTGTTGGGTTGGTACTTCTGAACTTCACGAAGAAATTAACGAAAATTAGAACGTGCTCTAATTCGTCAAGAACTTGATGAATAAATTCCTGAAGTTATTTGACAGCAGATTTGGTGCATTACACTTGTCCAATTTCTTGATGAAGCGACTTCATGAATTAATTGATCAATAAATTGTCAATGTAAAACAGCTATTAAGGAACCACAAATGCTAGAACTACGATATTATTGTAGCAGAGATAATAAGAAGCTACCAATGTTTAGTGAATGTAAAAATTAATTTTTTGGATTTCCATGTGAATGATTTTCCTGGAACTTTAGAGGATAGCGAGGAGCATAGTGAACGTTTTTATCAAGATCTGCATGACATTGAAATAAGATACCAGGGCAGATGGGATGTTACTATGATGTTGGACTTCTGGTGGTTACAGAAAATAGAAAATGAAGACAGCGGTTCAAAAAGAGTCCAAATTCCGCTGAGCAGTTCATTCAAGGACAAAAAATTACGTTACAAATATAAGGAGTTTAAGCATTGTAATAGATACTGTGGATGAAGAAGAGACAACGGAAAATCTTGCTTTATTGTCGTATATTCATGTGAGAGGTCACAGATATGCCAAGTACCTAATAATTGAATTATCAAAACGTTGTTCTAGAGCGTGAAAAATTTTTAAAAATTACAGAAAAAAATTATGTCAAAAGTTTTAAAAAACACTTAATGGAAACATCGACAACCAAAATGTTTTGTAAAATTTTTGTAAAACTGTGTTAATAATTTTTTATCCGAAATACTAAAACGAATTCATTAATTTCCATTAATTCGTTTTATTTATTTATTTATTATAAATGCGAAAAAGAATCTAATTTCACTTTTATAAGAATACTTTACATTTTTCCTGCAAAATTAATATTTTATTTATTTTAAAAAAAGAATGCAATACAACTTAAAAAATTACACCTAATCATAACAGGACATTCGCAATTTTGGGGAAATCATAATTTCCAAATTCGCGTACCTACCTATTTTAATTCGAAGTTTGATTTTACGTCAAAGTTTTATAAAATTCATACATACACTGCGAATATTTACATTAGAAATGGTTAGAAAAACATGTGTAAAATCAATTGTAAACGCAAAAAGTATCTCTCAATTTCAAAGGTTTACATAACAAAGATAACTAGACAAAAAAGTGTAAACCATTAAGAAAATTTGTGAAATGTGTAAACTTCGAATACTTGGAAAATAATATAAATATAATTCTGTCTTATATGTAAATGCAAGAACTATGTGAACCCATAGCAATGGCATCTTTTTTTTGTTATTGAAAATTTTGATTAGTTCCAATGTTTATTGAAGTAAAAATTAATAAACAACTAAAACAAAAATTAAAAAATGATATGTCTATAATATTATTAATACAGTAGCACAAGTCTACCAGGCACATTGAAATTGTTATAAAAGGTTATTTTCAAAGAAACGTAAAACTAGCTAAGATAGAAAGAACTTACTATTTCCGAATTTTTCTTAGGACTGCTTTTTTCAAGTGGTCTCGTACAACATTGTTTGATTTCATTTGTCATGATTTTTTTAAAAACATTTTTGAATTCATTTGAACTGGTTAAAAACCTTTTAGGGCGTATTATGTGTAATTTATACCAGTTTTTTCTCGAAAGTTTTAGAAAATCTAAGCAAATTAAATACAACATCTCTTTACTGTACCAGTTATAAGCAAGTTTTCTCCAGAGAGTAAGAAAAGTTTTAGAATTAAATTCACCATAAAATAAAGAAATAATTATATAATATTTTAAAAAAGATATGTTTTTATTTTATCTGTTTTAAATTTTTCCGTTTCTTTATACATAGGTATCCAAATATATTTAAGTACTAAAATAAAATTATAACATTGCACTTGAATGTCATAATTCTATATGAGAATAATGCGTGTACCAACTGCTATATGCAAACAACTAAAAAATAATAATAATTAGCTGTATTTGCATTTTAAATTAAATTCAACATAAATATACAGGGTGTCCGCAAATTTCACGGAACGTTTGACTGCATATTCACAACGATAAATAAATATGATCTACGAAGAAAAAGTTAAATAAAAAATTTTTGGTTTTTGAGTTACAGGCCTTCAAAGTTGTCAAAAATGAAACTAATTTAATTAATAATTTCATAACTTTTTTACCGATCTAGTTAAAATTTGGCACATTTAGTTGGACTATTATGGCGTATTATTTCTTAAAGCTTTAGTCAAATCGATATACTGGGTGGTTACCACTCCCTTTTAGCGGTCAAAACTTTTACAGTGGTCGTATTTTTTTAAAACGGGCAGCAGCACTGAAAAGAAAATCGCCTACAGAAAGCCATTCTTATGACTATAGATGCTAAATATTATGTACAATAACATATTAGTATCCACAGTCATAAAAATAGGGGGAATATTGTTTACAGGGTGGTTAATTGTATAATTTTTACGTAAATTCACGTTTTTCGCTTATAAATTTTTTCCGTTCATTTCCACGAGAAAATAGTAAGGTCCTTTTTTTTCGTCTTCAAAAGACCTACAAAACTAGCCCTCGAGTGTCAAAAAATATTCCTTATCACTGTCTAATAACTCACACGAAATCTGGAATCGGTAAATTGAAAGTTTACAAGTTATGGCCTTATGCACAAATGAACTAATTATTAGTCTGGACGATCCCGAGGATCTTCCACAATCGCACCGATTTTTTTCTTGGTAGATTTCATAATAATACATTGAAATCTATCATTTTTTTTCAATTTCAAATTTGCAACCTGGAGTTTTTTTATTTTTCAGCCAAAGTTGCAAAATGAAACATACGACGCACGCGCGTGAAATAATTATATATTATTACATATTCGGAAAGCTTATGAAAAGAGCTTTAAGTTAAAAAGAAATCGTCAAGATTCGTTGAAAGACAACGGAGTTACAGACTGTCAAATATATTATTTTCAAGCGAATTGCAGGACTATGAATATTATGTTAATTTTCTTCGGACTCGATGTCGTTCGCTTCCCTCACCCTTCCGCCGCGCCACGGCTCGCCGAAAATCAAGCGACCCATTGACTTTTGACAATATTTCTTATGCACTTAACATACTTCCACAAATAAAATATTTTTATCTGGGAAAGTACTCGGGTTGCCGGTTGTGTGTTTTTTTTGCCGCTACCAACCTAATTTGTTTAACAATAAGCCGTCAACTTTGACAGTCTGTAACTCCGTTGTTTTTCAACGAATCTTGACGATTTTTTTTTAACTTAAAGCTCCTTTCATGAGCTTTCCGAATATGTAATAACATATAACTATATCACGCTCGTGCGTCGTATATTTAATTTTCAAACTAAGGCTAAAATTTAAAATAAAATTATTGATTTCAATGTATTATTATGAAATCGACCATGAAAAAAATCAGTGCGATTGTGGAATATCCTCGGGATCGTCCAGACTAATAATTAGTTAATTTGTTTATAAGGGCATAGCTTGTAAACTATTCAACTTACCGATTCCAGATTTCGTGCGAGTTATTAGACAGTTATAAGGAATGAGAGGATGCGATGCCAAAACGTTATAATAATAACGCAGTTTATAAAAATGTTTAATTCAAAAGTCATAAATAAACTTCTTCTGCTTATAACTTTTGATCTAATCAATATTTTTTATGCACGAGGGCTAGTTTTGCAGGTCTTTTGAAGAAGAAAAAAAAAGTACTTTACTGTTCTCTCGTGGTACTGAACGGAGAAAAGTTATAAGCGAAAAACGTGAATTTACGTAAAAATTATACAATTAACCACCCTGTAAACAATCTTCCCCCTATTTTTATGACTGTGGAAACCAATATGTTATTGTACATAATATTTAGCATCTATAGAGATAAATTCAGGTTGCCGAAACAAAAAGTCGCGAAATGGTAATTTCCCAGCTTATTTTCCTGGCCTAAGCAATCAACTTATTGTTTTCATCGCCTACAGAACTCAAAGTTTTAAATCCGTGGCACTGCTACGCAAACAGAAACGCACAGACCTGCAAATTACGCCATTTTTCTCAAGAATGGCTTTCTTTAGGCGATTTTCTCAAGACAATTTTTTTTTAATAAGTCGACCTTTTCAATGCTGCTGCCCGTTTTAAAAAAATACCACCATTGTAAAAGTTTTGACCGCTAAAAGGGAGAGGTAACCGGAGAAAACTATCACCCAGTATATCGATTTGACTAAAACTTTAAGAAATAATACGCCATAATAGTCCAAATAAATGTGCCAAATTTTAACGCGATCTGTAAAAGGATTATGAAGTTATTAATTAAATTAGTTTTATTTTTGACAACTTTGAAGGCCTGTAACTCAAAACACAAAAGTTTTTTTCCGTAGATTTTAAAATACTATTTATTTTAATAAAATTGACTTTTTATTGCAGACCGCTGATTGTAATTTTTCATAGCATCCTCCTTTATTAAAATTGACACTTCTTCAAACTTTCAAAAGACGCATATGCATAAAAACCAGCTTATCAATCAAAATTTAAACCGGTTCCACTTCTCTTCCGCAGAAGTAACAAATTGCTTGTAGGAAACGGATGAAACAAGTCCGAAACCGCCGGCTATCGCCGCAAATGACGTCCCAGCCAACGCCACAATGACGATCTTAAGGCCAAATTCACGCGATTGTTCGCTCAACCGTCGTTCCCGAGCTCTTCCGCAAAAAAACCTACCTTCGCAATCACCATCCGAGCCTCGCCTTTTGTGACCCAATCTCAAAAGGCTGCTAACCGAAAACTGTCTGGAATTGTTGCTACAATGGGCTCTGGCATTGTAATCTTGGTTGGCACCGCCGAAATCCGACATGTGTCCATCAAGCGCGTACATTCTCCACCGGCACCGGAGACAAGCGAACGCGAAAAAGTCGACGGACGGCCCTCGATCGCCTACTTAGACTCGCATGGTAGCGGCGGCGTCCCGACGTCGCGCGGCGGTCGGTATCAATTAGAAAGGTGGGTTAATTCGAGGCACTCCGAATCGAAATTAATGTTTTGTTTATCGGTTTCGGCTAATTCGATTAGGCCGCGGCGGTACGAGCACTGAAAACTGGCGGAGATTTCAGCAAAGACCTGAAATATCCGAGGCGGCTCAGCGCGGTGCCCCCTCCACCCGGGACGGCTTAATTTGTGGCTTAAAAGAGGGCGGGTTCGATTCGAGACGGGACAGAGAACGGGAAATATGCGGATGAGGTGTGGAAATGTGTCGGTTTCGAAAAATGGCAGAAAATCCAACTGGTAGGTGCGTCCGCGTGATCCTTTGGCCGCCATCGTGCGCCTGTAAGGTGCCTCGGGAAAGGGATATTTCGTGGGAAATTCGCGGCGTCTTTCTCGTGTAATATTTGCAGCAGTCCGGCTTTTAATCGGATTGTTGACTGCCGGGTCTGATGGGTACTGACGCTGAGGCCAAAAAAATTAAAACAATCAGCTATAAAAACTATAACCGTTGCTGTAATTGCTAGTGACGGCAGCCTGGCAGTCCTTGTTCTCACCTATAAATTTATTTTACAAAAAATATAAACTTACAGCGTGAGCTACATACAGGGTGGGCCATTAGTGTGAGAAAGTAAAATAACTCCCTTGTTACTCATAATACAGAAAAAAAGTTTATATAAAAGTTGTACAGAATCAAGAAATCTAAACTACAAAATTAATTTGAAACATACAGGGCGATGAGTAAAAACGGGACACGCCAAATATTACATTTTTTAAATGTAACAGCCTGTATATTTTTAAACATGTGGATTTCCGAGAAAATTCTGTATATGGCAATATAAACAGTTTATCATTTTAGTGCGGGGTTGCCAAGTTATGTAGAAAATTCTTCGATTTTGGAAAAAACATGACCTCGAAGAAGTTATATTAACTTTCAGCTACTAACACTTGGAACAAAATAATTAGACACGGTTATAGGCAAATGCTAGACAAAGGCTCCCATATTAGCTAATATCGATATTTTATAAAGGGCATTTTTTATAGTATGATCATTTTTAGAAAGTTTATAAACTTGATTTTCTAAAATTTTTCAAATGGAACACCCTGTATTTTATTATTCTATTTTATTCACATATCGGTCCACTTCAACTTTTATTAAGCGTGTTCTATACCTAAAATTGTTAGTTTTTAAGATACAGCAACATTTCTGAAAAAACTTAATTTTTATTATTTTATAGAATACCACAAATAAATGTTAAATAATAAAATTAACTCAAAATGGAATGATAAATTATGAACTGACAAGTTGACACAATGTGACGATTTTTTCCAAAGCCATTTCGTACGACCCAAAATAATAAAAAATAGTTTTTTCCAGAAATGTTGCTATATCTTAAAAACTAACAACTTTAGGTGTAGAATATACTTAATAAAAGTTGAAGTGGACTGATATGTGATTAAAATAGAACATTAAAATACAGGGTGTTCCATTTGAAATATTTTAGAAAATCAAATTTGAACTTTTTAAAAATTATTTAAATTATAAAAATGCCCTGTGTAAAATATCGATATTAGCTAATGTAGGAGTCTTTGCCTAACACTTGTCTATAACTCTGTCAAATATTTTTGCTGCAAGTGTTAGTAGTTCAAAATTAATACAACTTCGAAGTCATGTTTTTTCCAAAATTCGAAGAATTTTCTACATAACCTCGCAACCCCGCATTAAAATGTTAAACTGTTTATATTGCCATATATAGAATTTTCTCAGAAATCCATATGTTTAAAAATATACAGGCTGTTAAAGAATGTAATATTTGGTGTGTCCTGTTTTTACTAATCGCCCTGTATGTTTCAAATTAATTTTGTTCTTTAGATTTTTAGATTCTGTACAACTTTTATATAAACTTTTCTTCTGTATTATGATTAACAAGGGAGTTATTTTACTTTCTCACACTAATGGCCCACCCTGTATATACAGTGTGTTTAGTTTTTCGTGTTTTATATAGAAGTAGGTCAGCCGAAACAAGTGGGACTATTTTATTATTGCTAGGGCCCTGAAAGGGCGTCATTAACTATTATTTTCCTAAATTAAAAAAAAAACACGTTTATTTTAAATACATATACAAAATCAAAGTAATCTATGGCAATATAAAGAAAACCAATATAGTTGCCAAATTATGATCTTTTAAGACTATATCTATAAAAAAAACGTGCAGTATAAAAAGAAATGGAATTCTTATACGTTTCGTTAAATCAATCCTAATAAAACACTTATTTGGAAACTATAACTTCTTGAAAATTGCAAAAAATCCTTAGACTGCTATTTTTTAAGTACAGATTTTGTCAACCGATTTTTTAATACGAAATCTAATAACATGACCTTATTCTACACCCGTTTCTTATTGTCTGCAACCGAACCTCTTCGAATTTGGCAACTGATTTGCTCAGTTTTTTCATTCGGGGTGTTCCTTCTACCGAAAAATTCCACGAAATTTGCACAGTCTCAGCTACACACTCTCCGTAAATACTCGTAATGAATTTTCACAATCTTCAACCGCCCATCCGCCGTATAGCGCTCAATTTTATTTATCCGCAATGTTTTAACTACAAGTGCAATGCTTCCAGCTCTTCGCAATGACAATGGCGTACAATTCAAATCCTGCGGTACTACTGGGACACACTTTATTTGAAATTTTGTACCATGTTAATGGTCTGTGTATTTAGAAATCAGGACATCCTGTATATATTCTTGTAATTACCTTAAAGGCAGTAAGCAAATGATGTCTATAAAGGCTGTTTACAAACTTGAAGATGATTTTTGAAGAGTACATAAATCGATGGACAGAATATATATTTTTTAATACTTATTGACTTACCACAATAATAAGGAGAAACATTTTAGGAGCCACTGACTTCATCGATAGCCCGGCTGACTCTATTTCCAATTTACAAGTGTACAAATCGCTGTACCCAAAATTGTGCAGTCATCTCACAATTTCCATCAGCGTTTTCATACATTACCACATTGCTCTTTAATTAATTTTTTACTGTATCGACGGGCCATCTTTTGGGACGTCTTTCTACAAAAAGAAAACATAGTTAAAACTAAAAATCCAGAAATATAATGTAATTTAAACAATAAACAATTCACATTGACGTAAAATGAAGCTAATGATAACCTAAAATCGAACTAGTGACTAATTGCTTATTACAAAAAAACGGGACAAAAAGCAGACGGCTAGCTATCTATAGCCACAACTATTGACCACTTTTTTATGTAGGAGACTATTACGATTCCATAGGTCCCCAATAAATTTCAACGATTTCGATTATTGTTAATTTTTGTTTGGTTTTGTGGTTTCTATTTCTACTACAAAATAACTTTTTTGTCGCCTGTATTCGAATGAATTTATAGCCAGTATCAAAGAAGTTTTGATTCTTGTAAATCAAAGCTCTCTGCGTTTCATACACTGAAATTTAAAAATATGAAAATTTGCTCATAAATATTGTCTCGCTTCAGACATACAGAGTGTTGGAAAGCCAGCATCATGATGTACTGTGAAAAAAAATAGGTTTTTACAATTTTGTGATATTTATGGGAGTGTCACATGATTTTCATATAACATTTTTTTTACTATGTATAATACAGAACTAATCTATTTTACTATGGAATTTTGAAAAAATCAATATGAATATGAAAATATAGTGAATCGAAATTAATATATAAAGCAGTAATAACGGTGTTGATGATGTTAAATTAAAATCAAAATAGTAAAATTAAATAAATAAGTATAACAATCGAGAAAAAATAATAAAAAAGCAATATGAAATTTTCGTTGATTGGCAATAGGCAAAAAAAGTTGAAAAAATGTTGTAAAGTAAAAAAGCAAATGTCTTTACTGACAAAAACAAAGGCACTAAAAAATTATTTTAGTAGTTAATTAAAATACTATACCCTGGATACTACCAGACATTTAAAAAATTGATTTGGCAAATTTTTAAAATTGTATGTCCATTTCATTACAAATCCTTATCAGGGGTATCTGTAACCAATCGAAGAAGCAAATGTTTAATTATGACTTAAAGACTGACAACAACGATACACATTTAAAATTAATTAAGACAATAGTTTCAATCAAGTCGTAGGAATGCATAGCGTTGCCAAAATACCAAGCAAGCTCTTTAATTAATTATAATTACCTCGTTTTCGTAATTAATGAACTAGAACAGTGCGATAAATGCTATAAAATGCGGAGAAGCTCCAATGTTTACGAAAAGTCCAAGCACTAAACAAAATCACTAATATAAAAATTTGTACTATATTTTCAATCCTCTAACGAGCCTAAATTTCATTCGAAATACGACTTACATTTCTCACAAACAGAGAACCTTGGGGTACTACAAAAGGTGGTTAGTATAATCTGATACGAAATAAGATAGATCCGAAAAATCTTTATTTTTTATTTTTTCTTAGCTTTTGCACAATGATTTTTCTCTGGCAAGTCTAGGTACAATTCAATTAAGTTTTGTGTTGATTTTTCCTTCGCTTTTTAAGAGCAAAATTTATTTTGGTGTTATCTGTTTCTATATAGTCACTCTAATTGACGATGCTGGATGCAGAGATTTATTTAATATGTTTATAATCGAAATAAGGTGGCATCCAACAACAAAAGAGGAAAAACTGCCCAATACCAACAGTTAGAAATCATTATTTGACCAGATAAAAATTTTTAAATACACAAATCATTAATTACTTCAAAGTGTGACAAATGTTTTAAGTCCCTTCTCTTTCCAGTAGGTTTTATCTTTTCACAAAAAGTATCTTTTCCCTTTGCTACTAAAATATAAATAAACACTACTTTATACTTGTTGAAATGCCCCTTTTTCTCATACTTGCGTTTGCATTAATTAAACGTGCTGCTAAAACTGTTTACATCGGACTGCATGTCGTGCGCACCATCTGGACGTGAGCTATGAAGACGCTGAAAACCTTAGCACCCTTCCCTTTAATAATTCGCAGGAGTTATGGCTCTCCTAATTGGAGATAATCGTGTTGATACGTGTTGACGTCCTTAGTTGTTTCCGTATGGGTGTTTAGCTAATACCGCCATTTATTTAGGTCTCGAGGCCGTGTCGGTTTGGTCTGCGGGCACGTCTTTGTAACTTGGAACCGTCTTAATTTACTCCATCCTCTTTTATTTGGTTGTGATAGCATTTATTCTGTCGTTTGTGCTGTAAATCCACTATGACCTAATCTAGCAATCACTTTTGAAAGATATACATCAACAGTATGATATATTACTTTATTAGTTTCCTAACATTGGAAAAGCTGTAACATAATTTCTTCATAAAAGAAAATTTAGAAATCTTGAAATAATTTTTTTAATATTTTGAAAAAGTATATTAAATTTGACTTATCTCGCTGCAGATGTGTTATCACTAGAATGAAACGCCAATATACAGGGTGTTTCAGGAATAAGTCGACAAACTTTAAGGAGATATTCCTCATAAAAAAATAAGAAAAAAATCAAGTACAATTTTTTTTCCAGAGACGCTTCATTTTCGAGGGAGTTAAAGATTTTTAAAAAAATTAGAATTTTTAAAATAACTTCTAAATGAAGAAGGCTATTTAAGCCAAATTTGGCATGACACATCTTCTTATAAGATACCATTTTTTCATAGAATTAGAAGTCCCGCAAGCAACCAGTGGCGGAGTTATGGGGACTCAGACTCATTAAATTATAAAAAAAATAATACGGCCCTACTGACTGAAAATAAAAAAATGATGCTGTTTTCAGAAAGAACAGTTAGTTATTGTCAAAAAAGTGCACATTCACTTCTTTCCTAACACTTATAGTTTCATGGCAAAATTGATTTTTCGGAAGGGTGCTTCTGGATTCTGTCGATAAACTTTAAAATGAACCTCAACAAAAATTTTCGAGTAGGTTTCTGTCAAGCAATGTTAATTTGACGTTTTAAATGTTATTTTGCGAATTGTTGCATAAATTATCCATTAGATAAAGCGTTCAAACTAATAATAAAAATAAGTCCATGCCGTCCATATTTTCGAACAATGAATATGCTGATATGGTCTTTGTATATGGTTTTTGTGATGGAAATGCCACGGTGGCTCGCCGTGAATATGCAGTAAAATTTCCTCATCGCAGACTACCAGCAAAGAAAACATTTTCAACGACATTCAGTCGTCTCAGACAAACTGGATCTTTCGGCATTCCGACTTATGCTGATGGACATTTTGCTCCACTTCAGAACGAAGTAAGATCGAATACTATTTTAAACCATTTCGATGAAAATCCATCCACGAGTGTCAGAAGATCTAGCTATGAGTTAGGTACTTCGTCAAGTTCCATTTGGAGCTCTTCTGACTGATGGACGCCATACGTATCATATCGAGCGTGTGCAACATTTATCGCCTCAGGACATACGATGCAGGCGCGTGTTTTGACTGGATGTTAAACAAAGCAGAGAAAATGTGGACAGATGAGACAACATTTACTCGAAGTGGAATTTTAACCCAAAGGAACAACCATATTTGGTCCTTGAGAATCCAGGGGAGGTAAGGGAACATAGTTTTCAGCATGAATTCCAATGTAACGTATGATTGGGTGTGTTGGACAACACTATAGTTGGTTCCTACTTCCTTCCGCATCAGTTAAATGCTGACATGTTTACCGAGTTCCTTGAAAATGGTTTTCAAGATCTGTTAGAAGATATTCCGCTTAATACTCGAACGAACAGTTGGTTTCAACTAGATGGTTGTCCTGCCCGTTTTGGTAGAGGTCCTAGGGAGTGGTTAAACATTAATTATCCCAGGAGATGGATTGGTCGTGGAGGACCTGCAGCGTGGCCAGCACGTTCACCGGACTTGACACCGATGGATCATTTCGTTTGGGGTGCTGTTAAACAAAAAGTTTACGAGGTGCCAGTTGATACCCTAGAAGATCTAAGACAGCGAATAAACCAAGCGTGTCGAGAATTAACTCCAATTCAGTGTCGATCGGCCACTACCTCCATAATTAGAATATGTCGTGCTTGTCTACAGTCCGGAGGCGCCCATTTTGAACAAAATATTTTTTAAATCATTTCATTTTTTATTCACTTTTCGCTTTGTCTAGGTATAATATTAATTGGTAATTTTTTGGTTGTTTCAATTTACAAATAAATTTTCATGTATTGTTTGCCATCTTATTTTATTTAAAAGAACACAACACAAGTAAATGAAGTGACTACAAACCGCTTGAAAAAAATTAGGAGTATTGCAAGGGTCGTTACGTTGTTGCATTACGACGTAGTCACATTAGATGTTACGTACTTAAATATTTTTATTGTTTTCATCAATATCATTTTTTTCTCTAAAAAAAAAACACCCTATATCTCAAAAACGAAGCATCTCCTATATAATTTTAATACTATTGTTTAAACCCAAGGGAAGGAGAGACAAAAAGGCTCATTTGACTCACACGTACTCGAGGCTAAGGCCAGTTTTAATAGGTACTATATTTTTTTAGGTTTTATGAGGAACGTCTTCCTAAAGTTTATCCACAGAATCCAGAAGCACCCTTACGTAGAATCAATTTTGCCATGAAACTATAAGAGTTAGGAAAAAAAGTGAATGTACACTTTATGTCAATAACAAACTGTTGTATCTAAAAACAGCATCGTTTTTTATTTTCAGTAGGGCCGTATTAATTTTTTTATAATTTAATGAGTGAGTCCCCATAACTCCGCCACTGGTTGCTTGCAGGACTTCTACTTCTATGGGCAAATGGTATCTTATAAGAAGATGTGTCATGCCAAATTTGGCTTAAATAGTCTTCTAGTTATTTAAAAAATGAAGCGTCTCTGGAAAAAAATTTATACCTGAATTTTTTTCTTATTTTTTTATGAGGAATATCTCCTTAAAGTTTGTCGAATTAATCCTGAAACACCCTGTATATTAATTCGTACGTTTCCACATCAAACGGATGCAGACTGCTTCTTCCCCGAATCGCGACGCCAGCCTCCCGAACCCGATAACCAGAAAGTGGCCGTTGCTTTTTTTTCTTGCGTTCCCTCGAATTCCCAAACAGACGACGCCTATCGGAAAGGAAGCATCCCCAATTAGATCAGAGCGCGTCTGTATTAAATCGTCAGCCTCGAACGCTGTCGCAAATGAGGCCCGCTCAGACTCCGTTCATTAATTTTATGATTTAAGAGTGTTTCTTTGCCGAGCTGGGAGATGTTGACGATGTGAGTTATGGGCCCGGCGACCACAGCAGCGGCGGCGCCGATGGGTGGGACAGGACGGATCACCTGGCAGCCAGTCGTCCTTGATTGGTTTAATTAGTTTTAAAAATCCTTCACTTTTTGAAGTTGCAGGATTAAAAAGTATAAATATACAGGGTGTTAATAAAGGGTATGTACAACGCTCCAAATAAATAACATTTTCTTTAATATCTTTCGACTACTTTTCGTGAAATTTCATATCCGGGGATTTTTTGGGATGAGAAATTGGAAAAATCTTTTCCCCCAACTTTTCTGCTTAAAAAAGCTATACCTTGCTAATATCTCTGAAGCCAACCGTTTTCAACAAAAAAATTTGTTTAAAAGTTAATTTCAACTCCATTGAAAAACATATCTTTTAAGACAGCTCAATAATAATTAGTTATTTTTTAGATTTTTAGATCGTTTAGATGGGTTACATCGTTTAGATTGTTTTTAGAAAGTATATTTTTTACTCTGTCAATTATGTTTGCAATTAAAATGTCAATTAAAATTGTTAAATAAACGAAATTTAAAATTGTAATTGCACTTTAAAGGCATATTGATACAGTTCATCATGCCAAACTTAGATATTTCGGTCTTGATCCTAGTGCTGTTAACTTTTTTCACTCGTACTTGTCTCGAAGGCGCCGAAAAGTTTTTTAAAATGGAATCTCTTCCGCTCTGATAGATATAGGCGTGGGGGTGCCACAAGGAAGCGTACTGGGCCCTTTGCTTTTTTCACTTTATACTGCGGATCTTCCTAATATTGTTAAACATGTGAATACTCATCAATATGCGGATGACTTCCAATTATATTTTCACTTTCCGTTACGACTTTTGGAAGTGTCGTAAGTCCATCTGATTGCTGTAAAAACTTAGGGGTCTATATGGATGAGAATCTTAGATTCTACAAAATGTATAGATTCCTCAGTTTTCTACCCATTACCCTCTTAATCGTAAAATACCCACTTCTATTCGGCGGGGAAAGGTGCAATCTCCACAACTCCGATCAGACCTCCCCTGCGCCCAGCGGTTGTGAATGAATATTATACTCTGAAAGTTCATATTCCCTTAAGCACATTGTATTTTCATATTATCATAATATTTATCGTTACACTACCGATTCTTTAAGCATTCCAATATCAAAGTGTGTAAGAAATATACAGGGTGTTTCACACCACGCATTATAGGCCTACAACTTTGTAACTTGACCCGTCAATACTTTTTTTTATTTTTTAAGAAGCTTCTTATTATACAACTATTATGTCCATCTTTCTCCTTTTTGTGACGGACCAACTTGCATGCAGCGCCACAACTGGTAGAATTTGGAACTACCACAACTATTGTGAGAATTTCTTCTGTGGCATGTACCTTATTAGTGTCGTTTTCAATATTTTTAGATAGTTTTTTAGAATTGTATACATCGTTAAGTTGGCTGTCTCGATGGCAGCCTACCATTGGAAGTCACCGAGCTCCTTTCTCGACGTTGACGGGGTGAGTTATGGCCTTTGCCGTCCAGTTTACGTAATTTGCGCCAATAGTCGAGCCGCTCCGTCTTGATCTGAACGGCTATTAATCTCTCCTTCAGCGTGCGTTTAGTCACCACATTCGTATCTGTCACACATAGCCCCGGCTAATTTCGTCTTCTTCTGCCTGGCTCAAGGTGAGGGAGGGGGGCGCGAATACTAGTTTTTTTTAGTCTAGTTTAAAGGTACTGAATTAATACATACATACCCCAACTAGCTTTGAATTACATCGACAATATCTAGTAAATGGCTAGTAATAACTAGTTATTCAAAATAAAAATTAAAAATTATATGGCTAAATGCAATTGATACTAATTGTAAAACACATAGCTGATATATAGACATCAAAAATTTTGTTGTGACATTCAAATAAATAAACAGTAGTAATCTGCATTATGCTAGTAAGCGGCAAAACCGGTCGCAGTAGCAAAAATAGGCTAAATCTGTAGTCAAACCATGTGCCGCTCTATGCTCACGATACACAATGCTACTGACTGCCATAAAAACACGTGCCATACGCTGGGCCAAGCAAAGCGCACACACGCACAAATGACAATGACATGCACGACCAACGCCCCTCAGCGAAATGAATGTTAGCCGGCACGCCAGGCTAACGGGGCACGTATTAGGGTGCCGCTAGATACGTATCGAATAAATTGATCGATGCGAAGTTTCAGATCAGAGATCTCTACCGATATATTGAAAATGCTAAATAATGTAATCGTTCAAAGAAGTATTTTGTATTTTTGTTACTCTTATTAATTTTGGCAAAGATGAACACGAAAACAGTTACTGCAAATAATAAGGATTGTTTCATCAGGTCTGCAAAACTAATCACGTTACCTTTTGCTGGCAATGAAAACAAATCATACATAAAGTATAAATAATATATGTCCCAAAACAATACTATGTGGATATAATTATTATTTTTTGACACACTGCTTTCTGTTGATTAGATAATTTTTTATTGAACTATAGCATGGTGTTCTGTGTGAAACCCATGTTCTCCAAAATGTCCAGTTAAAAACTGGAAAACAATTGCCTTGAAACTTGCTAATTGTTTCATAATAATAGTTGTTTACATTTTTTCCGTAGGACAAGTCTGTCGCGTGCACTCGTGGTGTGCATCGCTTTTGTAGCGCTGTTGCCACGTTGTGGTGAAACTCCCCAACATTAATACTGGCTGTATTTTGAAAACTGTCAATCTTACGCCCCTGTAATATACAACTTTTTTGTTCATTTATGATTGCTCTATCTTATGCTGAAGTTTTATGGCAGTCGTACTTCTTACACCCTGTATATATATTAACATTTTGGACTTATCGTTTAATTTCCAATTCCTTAGATCAAGAAACTATGATTCCTTTGTTCTAATGGCAAATATGAAAAAAATTTTCCATGTGAATTATTGTATACATTCACAAATTACTTTCCCTCCTTATTTTTAATTCGGTTCGATCAGTTCCAGGAACGATCCTGCTCCTAGCCTCGTCAGCGTCAATCACCTTCCCAGCGGACCGATTGGCATCGACGGGGAGGCGTCTCGGAGCCGCGCGGCCGTCCCCCGGCGGACGGACCGTCCTCCGGAACCAGCGGAGCGTTTACCGTGCCTTCGGAGGGAGCCCCCAAGTGTTTCCACGTCCCGCGAACCCGACAAGTCCGACATGTGCGCTGCGTGTGCTCGGTGTACCGTTAAAGGAGATATCAAGTTCGATGATACGGTGGCGGTAACGAAACGAAAGGAATCCGTGACGTGGTGCGGTTGATGGACATTCGGATGTTCGGAGAGGGCTTCTTCGGGCGCCGGTTGACAGGAACAGTTGCTGTTCCGGTCAAATGTCGTCTAATTGAAATTTGCCGTCATTGCCAAGAGCGCCAAGCAAAGGACCGGGTAAATTAGTTTGTGGGACTCTTTTTCTAAAAAAGCACGACTGAAATACAGTAATATTGGTGGAAGAGTTTGTAGAAATAAACACTCAAAGCGGTTTCTGCAAAACCGTCCGTAAGATGATATAAACTGGATAAAAATTATGCATTTTTTTGGTGTGGGACATGGGCTCAGACATGTCAATTATTATTACAGTGATTTAAGCTTTTTTTGCATTTTGACTGATATTATGTTATTTTACTAAATTCAAAACCGTTTACTAAAGTGGCACTTTACCACGTGAATTGTCACTTTACTATAAATTGTTACGATGTCAATTGGAACCTGTAAATCTTAAAGCACAGGACCGTATGCACTTCTCCTGAAATTTCTTTCTTATGCTTTGACCATGATGTGTCTTGTAATTTATACTCGAATAGCAATTCGGCGAGTCCGGTATTGGTAAACTAGTCCGCCTGATGTAGAATGGACGGCGGCGCGCTGGTCGTCAAAGCAAACCTGTATTGGTCCACTAGGTCGTAAATAATTTTTTTGTATGGTACACGGGTTCACTTAGCTTTGCCGGTTTGCCAGTGCCGTGCAGTAGCATTGCTTGGCGGGGTATGTTGTTGGTATAATACGTATTATTATTTATTAGTTACACCATTTTAAACGCTTTTTAAAACGAAAATATTCAAATTGATAGCGGCGATATAGCGCTTTCACAGATGACGTTTAAGTTCATTTGCTATACGCTACGCCCTACGTCCAAATTTTCAGAACCCACTTGACCACGTTTTTATTTGAACGCCCGTTATAAATAAACAAAGCCGTGTAAGGTTACTAGGTTACGGAAATCCTACACAAGTACCTGCTATGATTTTTTTTAAATTACTAACTTTATAATGCTGTTATATCTACCACTATTTGCTTATAATTACCTACTAACACAAAATGCGAAAAAAAATGGTATAAACAAATCTCGTAAGAAAATCAGTTTTACTAAACTTGTTTAATATACTATTAACACCCAATAAACGCTACCAGTTCTATAGAATAAACAATATTAATTATTTGTCGATTTGTTCTTCTACTCGTTAATCTCCAAAAAGTTCACCTAGTCATTCCTGTTTTAATTGAGGTAGTATATCTAAAGTTTACAGCGCTGATCACAAGAATAACCACTTTGGATAATATATAATGGCTAAGGTAGAGATCTAATTATAATTCAAGTAAAATCCCCAGACAAAACACACTGCAAAGTTAAAGATGCAAATAAATCTACCCGACCTCTTTAGCTGTGCTCGCTCGCATCAAATTATTTTTTACGCCGTGAAAAACGTATTTACCCACGTTTTAAGGTTCTCTGTCTCAAGCGGACCTAAAAAAAATTGCAAACCGTCTGGCCTTTGTTGTGTTAACAAGGGACGGTACACAGTACCTTCAGAATAAGTTGTCAGTGCATATGTTAATTTTAAGGTTACGAATTCGAATTTGGTACCTTCTTGTGTGTTATTCGTTTTTGAATGTTTCAAAGACAATAGCTGGGACTGGGAGTGAGAAATACTTTTGTTACTTCCTTTAATTATAGATTAATGTTTTAGCAAACTTTTTCGTGTTTTTTTTTTATGTCGACTTGTCCTGAAAAATGCACGCGGCGTCTCGTAAACCGTTCGTTTGATGTGCGCTGAAACCAAAGCGATTTTTCTAATGAGGAATTCCGTTTGGCAATTAAATAAATCATTTTCTCCTGCTATAATTGGGGCAATTAATTTTCCACTTTGTAGCATAATTCTTTCGGGATTCCAACATATGGTAGCGGCCGTCGACAGATTTCGTCGAAGGTTGGGCGTTCGACGACGCCTGGGCGTTACAACATTGTTCTGGCGTGTATTTTTACATCTGCCCAGGAGGACATCTCAGATCTTTGTGTGTAAGTACAACGGTGCGGATGGGGCGCGCAAAACGGTGACAAGTCGGCGATGAAAGAATCCTTTTACTTTCACTGTAAGTAAAAACAAAATCAATAAAACCCGCGCGAGTGAGTGTCGAGCAGATTCCGAATTTTCGTTCATGTTCTCAAAATATTTCGATATACCTTCAGAAAGCGATTCACGAGGCACAAATCTCGCCAAAACTACGAGACCAGAAACCGCAGACGACCCGCGACGTAGAGCGGGAGAAAAAAATTCACCTATGTTTCAAAATTTTCCCGAAATTACCCTATAAATCCTCGATTGCCGCCAAGTACCTTCATAGACCAAGAAATAAAGGTGAAAAATCGAGGAGAACTCGTGAAAATTACTGGGCGTGATTTTATTGTTGGAAAGTCTTGGGAATGATAATACAAGAGGCGTCTCATCAAATGGGCCATGAAAAAAGTATAGCGTCATTGTTTTTTTATCAACAAATAGGTCAAAAATTCNTATGTAGACTATAAACTGGACGCCTTAAGAGATTTTGCCTAAAATAACGAGACATTGTATGAAAAACAATAAAATGTGTATAAAAATAGCTTACCTTCTCAAAAAATACGCTAGCATTACACTTTCATCAGTTCTTAGTGCGTTTTTTGTCATCCTCCACTTACAAAATATTTCATGTACCTTCTCCAATTTTTACTTGGATTTTAAAGGAAGTAAGTTCGAAGATGCTTCTCGAACGGCATTTAAAATGTCTTCAGAACCATTTTCTAAATTTTTTTCAGTAGCAAGACTCATTTTTATACTTAACAGAATCAATTCGACTCACAAAAATTCAACTTAATTGTTATTATATAAATAAACAGAGCCGCTTCAGGTTACTGGTTACGGAAATCCTACACAAGTACCTGCTATGAAATTTTTTAAATTTCTAACTTTGTAATGCTGTTATATCTATCACTATTTGCCTATAATTACCTACTAACACAAAATGCGATTAAAATAGTATAAACAAATCTCGTAAGAAAAGCAGTTTTACTAAACTTGTTGTTTAATTATTATTAATACCCTAGAAACGTTACCTATTCTATATTAATTGTTTGTCGATTTGTTCTTCTACTCGTTAATCTCCAAAAAGTTCACCTAGTCATTTCTGTTTTAATTGAGGTAGTATATCTAAAGTTTACAGCGCTGATNAAAAAAGTTCAACAGACGATTTGATCTAGATAAACTCATCTTTAAAATGAGACTGTATAAGTTAAAGTTGCTTTATAAACAAAAAATTTATTGCAAAATTAAACGGAAAAAGTGGTTTTTCTTTAATTGTTAATAACTTTTTAAATAATTAATAAAATTTTACCAAACTTTCCCAAAATTTGAGTTTTTATATCCTTAAGAGATGTGCAAAAGATGGGCTCGATCGGTCAAATAGTCTCTGCAAAATTCCATTTATTTATCCCATTTTTGCAAAAAAGGCCCATTTCCAAATTACTATTCCGGGGGCAGAGGGCAGGGTTATGACTAAAACATTCTCTTTGGGCTCATTTTCTTCGAAGAGACACCAAGTATCCTCTAGTTCAAAAAATAATAATTACTTTTTTCAAATTTAATTGTATATAATTGTTACCAAATAGAAGGCACTTTTTCCCCTAATAAACAAATAAAATAACTCCGCGGTTTTTAACTTTTGAAAGAAGTTATATACACCATTCGAAAGCTCGTAAAAAAATCTACAAATTGAAAAAAAAAACAAGTTTCTACGACCAATAGGTCCGGAGTTAGCAATTTTTTTTTTAAATCACAGAGCAATTTGTTATAAACATTAAGACCTGAAATTTTAACGTTTTGTAAATGAAGGTTTAAACTTTATGGCCTGTTAATTTTAATTGAATTTGCCCATAATTGATAAATCCAGAGCCCGTCAAAAGAAGGGTACGCGGCAGTAGCCCTTCAGGGAGTGGTGGTGGGGGGACAATGCCAAATTTATAATATCTCAGCTTCTATGTAACGTAGAACTTTCTTTTTTTAATGCGGTGTAGCTCGACGAAAAAATTACTTCTGGATTATTTCTACCCTTGTAAAACCACCCCCTATCCCCCTAAAAATGAATTTTTTGAAAAAAAATTTGTTGTGCATTTTTTTTATTTGAAATGTTTTAGACAATAGTTCTCAATAAAAAAAATGTTGTCAAAATTATTTTAACCCTTCAAAATTAATTTAACCCCCAAAACCTCCAAATTTATAATGAATTATTGTAAAAAAAATGTCTACTGTCAGTTTCTATGGAAATATTTTATTACATTTTTATACTACATAATTATAAATAAATATATTAATAATAATTTTACAAAATAATTAATCCTTTAATCAATATAGAAAATCCATAATTATATAAAATGTATGAAAAAATATAAAAATATTGATTTTTTTGGGGGTTGAGGGGGAATTCATTTTCAAGGATTAAAATAATTTTGATATTTTTTTTTGAGAACTATTCTATAAAACATTTCAAATAAAAAAAAAAACATGCAAAAATCTTTTTTTTTTCAAAAAATTCATTTTTTGGGGCTAGGGGTGGTTTTACAAGGGTAGAAATAATCCAGAAGTATTTTTTTCGTCGAACTACCCCAAATTAAATAAAATAAGTTTCTACGTTACATAGAAGCTGAGACATTACAAATTTGACATTGTCAGTTTTTTCACTCCCTGAAGGGCTACTGCCGCGTATCCTTATGTTTATGTTTATAACAAATTGCTCTGTGATTAAAAAGAAAATTGCTGACTCCGGACTTATTGGTCGTAGAAACTTGTTTTTTTTCAATTTGTAGGGTTTTTTACGAGCTTTCGAATGGTGTATATAACTTGGATACTTGGTGTCCCTTCGAAGAAAATGAGCCCAAAAAGAATGTTTTAGTTATTTCAAAATGGGCCTTTTTTGCAAAAATGGGATAAATAAATGGAATTTTGCAAAAACTATTTGTCCGATCGAGCCCATCTCTTGCACATCTCTTAAGGAAATAAAAACTCACATTTTGGGAAAGTTTGGTAAGATTTTATTAATCACTTAAAAAGCACTTTTTCCATTTAATTTTGCAATAACTTTTTTGTTTATAAAGCAATTTTAACTTATAAAGTCTCATTTTAAAGATGAGTTTCTCTAGATCAAATCGTCTATTGAACTTTTTTGCTAAGATTAATAGTTTTTTTACAATAACGCGTAGAACAAAAAATGACGAATTTTTGACCTATTTGTTGATAAAAAACAATGACGCTATACTTTTTTCATGACCTATTTGATGAGACGCCTCTTGTATTATCATTCCCCAGACTTTCCAACAATAAAATCATGCCCAGTAATTAATAAATTTCAAAATGTTAAGAACGTCAAATTTTCAAATCCAAGCGGACATCACCGCGGGACCCTTGCGAAGCCGGCCTGGGGTGGGTTCGGACGTCAACCCGAGTACCCTGCGTTGAAAAATGTTTTTTTTTAATACTATTATTACAGCTTTTATTTATTGTAAATTAGTTCAAATTTCAATATATTAATTGTACGCATATCAAAACTTATAATACGTGATTTTAAAGGTCAAAGGTATTCTTAGCAAAGACCATCATTCAAAATTACGCCCTGTATAATTCACATATTAAATCTGCACGCTCCCGTACACGCTCTGTCATGCAAATGCAACCCCTTGAGACGCGATTCTCGAGAATCTGCGATTTCACGCAGGTGTGGGTACAGATTCCTCCACAATTAATTTGTTTATGCCGATACCGCTCTCAATACACCCTTGGGAGCACGGTCGGTTGACCGCCGATAATAACTGTTATTCCACTTGGGGGCATATGTCTACGATCTAATATAACCCCGGACCAACTGGTGCCCCCTCGCAGACCCCGCGGCGTATATGACCCACCGACCATGAACACCCACTATTAAATTAACCCTATCGGTGGTTATGGTTTAATTTGTGACATATGTAGACGCGATTAGAATTAAACTGAGTTTCACGGGTAACTAGCCCTCGCGAGGTTATGGTTTAATTCGCGGCACGTTCTATAGAACAGAGCGCGATAATAAAACATGTCGCCAACGATTTAATTTGTTTGTCCTTTTCCACTCTTGGTACACTCTCTCCATACACTGGTCCATTTCGGTATTTGTATATTCTCTAGCACTAGTTTTGAAGCCTCTGGAAAATGTTTGAAGCCTCTGGGAGCCTCCTATAAGTACCTATGGTTTTAGAAGCTTCTAGATGATGCCTGAGTGGTTGGGGCTCTAGACCTACGGTCTAGGCTGGGAGCAATATGCTCGCAAGAATTTTTGAAACATTTATTTGCAATGTTTTGAATTACAAAAATTTTAAAATACATTTTTACAATAAATTAGTATTTGAATTGTGCAGAGGGTCGACGTTCGATCACGTTCCTCGACAATGGGTTGCTTTTCAGCTTTGCATGGCTGTTTTGTCTGCAGTATCGGCCTCAGTCTGCTGTGGCTTCGGTGTTTGGGGCATTTTTTTGAGAACTTCGCCTTCGAAATCTTAGAAGCATAGTCAAAAATGTTATTTTTCGCGCCGCACCGTCTTCTGCTTCTCGTGGAGGTGAGCTAGGGTCTCTAGTTTGGCTAGAAAATAAGTAAATGACTAAACCTGTCAAGATTATTTCGTTTATTTAATATCTGTGGCACCTTGTATAATATAAAAACCGCATATGCAATGTTATGTATCAATTAAATGAGTGCAGCATGTTTTCGTGTCATTCAGTAACGCTTGTTATCTTAGATAATGATAGCTCATGTCGTGGTATATGGACGATATATTAAATTATTTCTATGATAATAGTAGTGTATGATACATTGAGCAAAAAATGACGAGGGGGTTATTTTATAGTGGCCAAATGAACTAATAGGGTGGTTGCCAGATGGCAGTATTACTTCTGTGTAGAACAATGATACTAAAATAATGTCTAGTTATCTTCACTTTCTCATTTTCATATTACCAGGTGGACCATATTGGTGGTGTATGTATTTAGACCGATCGAAATCTCATTTAGAGGAAAAAAGAAAAAGAAAATTGTTACCTGGACTGTAAGTGGAAATGGTAAAGGGGCGGAGGGCTGATTTGGGGGGGTTGAAAAGTTGTGAAAAATTGTATCATTGGGATTTCTGGCGAAAGTTGACGTCAAACAAAAAAGTATCTAATACAAAAGTTATAGATCATGCAAAAATCTACAACTTTTGTAGAGGTCACATTTTAGATAACCTCAAAATTTCCGAGAAACGTGCGAATAACAGGTTTTTTTCTTATTTTTGGTTTTTTATTTCTCATTTCTGCAAAAATAATTTAATTTTAACGAAACTTGGTGAAAGTATACCTTTCTGTGTCTTAAATAACCGCATTTTTTTTAGATAAAAAGTTGTTGCATGTTTTTGAACTGTGATTACAGACATTTTTGTTTCACCAAAATGTATATGTCAAAACGAAAAAATGATTACCGGCAGAATTCTGTACGATGATTTTCCTAAATAGAATTTTTCTTTGAAAAAAAAGTGTTTTAGACCGGAAAAAATGAATATCTCGGAAACTTCTTGATTTTTTTATTTAAAAAAATGTGTGGTTATTTAAGACACAGAAAGGTATACTTTCACCAAGTTTCGTCAAAATTAAGTTATTTTTGCGGAAATGAGAAATAAAAAAAGAAAAATCAGAAAAAAAACTGATTTTCGCATTTTTCTCGGAAATTTTGAGGTTAATGTAAAAATGAGCTCTACAAAAGTTGTAGATTTTTACATGATCTACAACTTTTGCATTGAATACTTTTTGGTTTGACGTCAACTTTCGCCAGAAATGCCAATGATACAATTTTCTCCAACTTTTCAACCCCCCAAATCAACCCTTCGCCACACCTGCTCACGCATTAATTTTTTTAGGTTTATTATACACCCTTTTACCATTTCCACTTATAAAAGTCCAGGTAATATATTTTTTTCTCCAAGCGTAATTTGGTTGAACTAATTGCAATTTTTGAAATTGCAAGAAACAAAAAAAAATTGTAAAATGGCCTACCCGCCACACACCTAATCAAAAAAATGATTAACTACCTACCAGCTTTTCTATAGTTACAGGCATTGTTAGAGAATCCGGTAGTTCGCTTGATAGTGATACTTTTGGAGGTTTTACCGGACAAAACGGGCTTCTGAAATTAATAGTTTACATTTACGTCAAGCTGGCCTAGGAAAACAACGACAGAAATAATTGAACACCGGGCCCCGCACGCGTCCAATCCGACGAAACGGATGGGCGGCGGTTCATTTTGCTTTTATTATTTCACTTTATGCTGTCGCCCGCATAATATCTCTCTGCGACCGCAACGGAACTGAAATTTATGGACTTTCCCGTTGAACCTGACGGTAATTGTGCCGCCACGCGATGCGTTTTGTTGCAAAAAGGCAGGAATTGCGTACGTTTAGTTTTCTATGTAATTTACGTACAGGTTTGTTCAACTTTGTAATAATTCTAGTTCTCTAGGACTATGAAACAAATTCAAGAACGCAAAAGGCTATTTATTTTGTTCTAAACATTTATGAATAAAATATTCAGTAATTATGACGAAAATCCAGCTACCGTCTGTCAAAGTTTGTCAGAGAGCTTGTAGAACATCCTGTATAGGCTTTTCAAAGACTTTTGTAGAAACTTTGGTAAATGTTATAATGGATATATAACCAAATGACTACATTTATACTTCTTCCATCACTAAACACTTTTAAATTACCTCCTATCAATCAATTATAACCAGCTCCTTCCGGTCTGCCGTTTTTATACGCTTTTTTCCGGCTTCTTGCCGTGTAACATCGATCCGTTACAGGCCCTTCAAAGAGTCTTGACGAACTGCGTGGTTCCTTTTGTCTCACCGTAGTTTCTGTCTCTTGACGGACGACGACAGGTGACTTCAACACCTGTTGGCCCAGAACCACATCAAAGAGCTCGTCGAGTGGCGCCTCTGGATTACTTATTTACTTTTTTCTGCGGACCTCCAAGTCTCGTCGGAGGAGAAACAAGAGTTGGTATAGGGGAAAAATTGTCTGGTGAGTGATGGCTACACGGCAGTTTGAAGCAGAGAGGTTAAATTCGATTGTAATTATTAGCGATAAACATTATCTATATAGCAAAGAAATCTACTCAATACGCACATAATATACATATTGAAAATTAACAACATAAAAATATCATATTTAAGTAGTTTTAAATTATATTTAATGAACGCATAAACACTATGTAGATGTGGCAACAGCGCTAATAATCGAGTGCAGTTGTACACACTGCGAACCTACAAACCTCGGACATCGGAGATATTGCGCGTCAAATTCGGGTAAAGATGCGTAAGCGTTCAAAAATGTATTGTGTGTCGCTAAGGTGGCAGTACCAACAACGGCCAGCAGCAAAACGTTTGCAACATTTCCTTAACATTTTACCGTTTAGTTACATTTAAGACACCGGCCAACTGCATTTTTCCCCACCTGGGGTGCGAGTAGGATCAACCAGATTCTTCACGCTTACACCGAGCCGGACCCGGGAAGATAGAAAACAAACGCAACGACCGACCTGGGAATATCTCACTTTATTAGTTTTCACGCTCGGTGGGCGATAATTGGGAGCGTTCTCGCACCTTCCCGGTCTGACAAAAGCCCAGCAATTCGCTCGTTATTCGAGGATTACCATTCGTGTCCGTTGATCCGCGCCGAGCAAACACAGCTCGGGGATTCAGACGATTGTATCGGCGAGGCCATATGCCGCTGGCGTCGTAAGCGTTGTTTGCCGGAGGACAATTAGCCATTATTATAAAGGAGTTATGAAAGGCAAATACGCGTTCGGTACGTCTTAATCTTCCTTGCGAAACGTTTGCGTGTTTGCCGTGCGAGGAACCTGTTTGAGTTTGCGAAATGTTGCAGTCGATTCTTTCCTTCTTGTTTACTTTAGGTCTTGGACGTGATATTTTTTTCTCCGTTTCGATGAACAAATGCGAAATTTTAAAGCCAGACATGGGGGTGTGGCCCTTAGACTCATACACAGGGAGTTACAAAATAAATAGTTTTTAGGGACTTCTTTTATTTCCTGAGAAATAGGGAGCGTTAATATTTTCACGCAACTTTCGAACCAACCCACTGAAGAAACTGCTCCACAAGCAGCACTCGAGGATCAGAGAAGCCAGAGGCTACAGAATATAGATCCAAAACGCGCCGGACAACAAAATCTACAGCAGATGACTTACAATTAAAAACCAGATACCCATTATTTGTGATTCAGAATAAAGTTAAAAGAATTTCTTTCCCAAGGAAAGAAATAGATAAAATTTTATAACACCTATTTTATATCAGCAAATTCAAATGATAGTGCGGCTATTGTTATTATTAATTTCATTTAATAAAATAATTTGACGTACCTCACTGAACCGTTCAAAATTTTCTCCAACGACGTGTAAACACGTCTTACCCAATTTCTAAGAACGTCACAAATGTTGCTTCACCATAAATTAAAACGATATCTATCAACTCAAGAGTTACACTCGTAAGCCATTTTTGACACTTGAAAAACTAATGTAAACACTATCGCAACAACGATAATACTAAAATCGGATTTCCGTATTCGGAAAGATAATACTTTCGATTGAAAATGGAGCTTACCTCATCCCATTTAACAGCACATGTCTCAAATTTTATTTATCATCACACTAGGCCTATACTATCGAATTTGAGCCACCCTGTACATGCAGTAAATTAAGTTTTTTTGGCACTTAAGAAATTGAATAAAACTGGCAATGTTTTTATGACAATTTTCGAAAAATTGAATTACGTACGTTTTTTCTACTATCGAAGAGGCTTTTGCTGGATATTTTTTTGATATTTTGCTTCTGTTGCAAAGTGTAAAACTAATCGGTCCTACAACTTTTTCTACTGCCAAAAATGGTCAGTTAAGAATATGTTTTAGAAACTTAATTGGGAAAAATTTGATCTCTTCTAGTTTTTTCGTAAACGTAATAAAGTTATTAAGCAAAAAATTGTTGTATTGCATAAGGTTCAAACTAATCCAGATACTTTATTTGGTTGTAGAAAAAATTACATATCATTTCAATCTCTGTAGGAATAAAACTGAAACAAACATTGCTGTTGTTTTTTTATATTTCCCACATTTCACAAAATAAACGAAACAATGAGTGTTTCATATATTCTTTATCATTATCGTTGTCTTAAATAAACCGTTATTTAATTTTTGAATTACATCTACCTTCCTGCGTAAAGCTGTCTACTAAATCAAGGATGTTAAATCATCAAAACAATTTCCCCCAGTCACCATAGCGTTACAATACCTAAAGAGATTCCAAAATTCTTTTATAAAGGGTAGCGGAAGCCAAAAATTGTTCAAAAAAAGTCGTCACGGGTTCTTTCAGACTGTTGTAAATCTTCAAAAACTAGTTGCCTCGTCAAAATTTCTTTGTTTATCCTTCGATAACACCTGCACATTAAAATCAATGTGCAGTGTTCAAATACGTTATGTTTGTTTATAATTCATAAAAAAATAATAAGTGATGGTATAGTAGTAGTAATAGTAGACATATGATAATACCTTTTGAGAAAATCGGATAGAAAAGAATTACATTACGTTTTCACTTTGTAAAAAGTAATAAAATCACTAGAGCTTAAAATCCATTAAGAATCTTTGGTCATTATTTTTGTGGAATGTCATGTTTGACGAAGAAATACCATACTTCACGGACTGTTGCCTTTCGAGGGTTAATTTTCTTAATATGATTATGTGTAATTTGGAAAAGGGGATCGGAATGTCTTGGGAATTAAGCATAAACGACTCACGGAAGTGGAAAAGTTATAATATAGGGGGGAGAAGTGTAGGTAATTAATATATAAAAAAACGTTCCTAAGGTGGTGTAAAGACACACATTCTAAAGGATAAGCCATTCCATCATCAACATACGTTGTTGATGATGTTCAAATCGAACCCACTTAAAATTGAGTCATCTATTAGACCATCATTTTTTAAGTCGATGGATGTTTTTAAATGAAATATCCAAAAATAATTGCCCGGCTCCCTAATCGATTTATGTGACGAGATTCTTTGATGTCGGTGTCGTATTTTTCGGACTTTCTCTGTTTATTAAATAGATACTGATAAATCTGGGGCTTTCACATCTAAAGAGGTGCCCCGTTGCAGTTTATTAGATGTACTCACGTGACTGTCGTAAAGGGAAAATATATAAGTGTAATTCAGAAAAATTATTTTATTACAAACTGCCGGTGAAATGTCGCATCCTGTTTATGAAAATAAATATTTTCGATTGTCTATAAATAGTGTAAAAAGAAACAAGTAAAAAAGTTTCTGATTTATTTTTTATGTCCTTATTTGCTTTTTAATATTTTATAAACAATTATTTAGGAACAAGTGTGTAAACTAACACTTTTTTAAGCGAAAAGAGGTACTTAGTTTAGATTTGAGCAAAAAATAGCGTAATTAGTAGAGCTGTCATAATTGGCCGCTCACCAAAGGCGTGTGGATCATCAACATAAAATGAAGTGAACAATAATTATAAGATTTATGTCATTGTACCATTGTGAAACACGTAAATTGTTTTACGAATCGTTACCATCGGTTCCACAATCTAGAAGGGATCCATTATTATAGATCGCATCATCAGGTATGTTTCTACCCTTGTTTCAGCGAAACTTATTCGCGGCGGTGATAAAATATCTTAATCTAAACCGAACGGACGTTCGACTTCTGATGTAATGCATAATTAAATAATCTACTTCCAAGCTGTTCCGACATAGTAATTTCTATTCGGGGTTGTATTTATTTCAGTAGGAATTTTAAGTAAAAAAGTTTTAGAATTGAATTTTGCACAGTACTTATACTGTAAGTTAAAAATGTTTAAATTTATTACCGATGTTGCAAAAAAGCAATAATTGATGAAAAAAAAAAGGGCAAAATAATCAAGTTTTTTGGATAAATTTTTTAAAAATATTTAAATTGCTCCGAGGGCATTCTAATTTTGGTAAAAAAAACTTTAGAGTATAATAAAACAACACACCAAATTTTATTAAAATTGGTTCGTTTTCGCAAAAAAATTTTCGAATTTTCAAAATGTTGCACAGCCTCAAATAAAGCATTTAGATACTTGAATATTTTTTCACATAGAAAAGACCGCCCAACCTTTGAAATGGCTTTTGAAAAATTGTAATCGGTTGGTTAGGACGGCCACAATAAATTTTTATAGTTAACACTTTCTTTTTATTTTTAAACAATTAGATTACGTTTATCAATTTGCAATTTAATTTTTTTCATTTTTGAGTGTACTATATTTTTTTATATTTTGTAGGTTTTACAGGTATGCCAAATTTGAAGAACATAAAAATATTACATTACGGTTCATTTTAATCAGAAGTCGATAAGGTGGCCGCCCCAGGCCTGCGCCCATGGAGCGCAGCATCCACACACGGAAATGCAATGGCTCGTGCTCGGGATCCCCCTCTAAGGCGCAGACTGTCAGCCTCAAAGGAACTATACCAGTTCTCCACAAAGATACGTCGTGGTCTCCTTTATTTATGCATCTATTCCGTCACCTGGAGAAGTCTGTTATCCGGCGTTGTGCGGAATCTTGCAACGGCCCTAAGTCAACAGAATTTTTATTGTGGTAAAGGCATCCTTTTATCGCAGGGAGCACAATGCGAAATGCAGACGGACTGTTATGCAAGAAAGAGACCAGGTGTTTTTACGCGGATTTGGCGGACTCCAGGGCAGAGTTAGGAGAATTCGACCATCCCGCTCAGACTTCAGGATGTGTATTTTAACGATTATATCTAGATTAGGCGCTATAATACCGGGAGTAAGAAGAATTATACTTAGTATGAACGTTTTGGATATTATCCCACTTCTGATGACAACTGCGTTCTTTTTTCTTTTTAAAGATGAAGTAGCTTTGATAAAAAATAATGTTTTATGTTATTTATTGAAATATCGGAGTTATTGGAATTTGAATATACAGGGTGTTAGAAGTTTGACTACTTTAATTTTAACACGCGATAGAATACATTAAAATAAACAAAAGAACCTTATATGAATGGGTCCTAAACTACATATTTTTCAAATTCATAATTTGATTAAAAGTTAAGTTTCTGTTTTAAGAGATTCATAATTACTAAAATTCGAGCTAAAATTTAAGCACAACACTACCTTCGTACTACAAAATCGATACATTTTAATTTATTTATTTAAAAACTGGAAAACAATTGTCTTGAAATTTACTAAATGTTTCACAATAATAGTTGTTTACATTTTTTCCGTAGGATAAATCTGCCGCGTGCACACCTGGTATGTGTAGCGTTAAGTTAAGCGCTGTTGACACGTTCTGATGAAACTCCCCAATATTAATACTCGCTGTATTTGGAAAACTGTTAATTTTACGCCCCTGTAATATAAAACTGTTTTGTTCATTTATGAAGTAATGACAGTCATTTGGTTTTTATTTAAGAACATTATAACCTTAATTTGAATAAAATAACCCTCCAGTCAAGATTCATTTATTCGAGTGACATACTTTTTTAATCATTTTCTTTCCCGGTTAGCCGATAAACAGGAATTGTTCGTGGGTCAGTCCGGCCCTGGTATAACGCACTCCTCACTTTTGCGTTGAAAGCCGCACAAAATCTTACCGGTAACAATAAAATCTAGAACGGAACTTCCCTTAAAGTTCCGCATCACAAAACTACTGACAGTTACCTTTGGGGCGCCCATTCAGGTTTATTCAACTTTTCCCGATTTTAGGGCAGATCCGCAAGCTGCCGCTGTGAGGTCAACACGGGGAAGTCTTCTTCGTGGCTTTGTTAAGGACGTACCGTACTCCTGCCCTGATTTATATGAGAAGGAATGTCTAGTTGTTTGTTTAAGTTACGACATTGCGGATTCTGGTATAGAAGCGATATATCAAATTGATACGTGAAAGCCAATAACAGTGCCTACTTTTGCTGATCTCTCGAGGATTTTGAAATACTTCGGAGCATAATAAGTCTAAGTAAAGTCAAGATTTACATAATTTACATGGTCATATTATTTTACTGAGCTTAATATTTATTTATAACATTATACTTGGGTAGTTACAATTTGTCCTGCGTTACTACTCCACAAATTAATCTAAACATGTGGTCTGCTAGACCGCTAACAGAGTTCTCTACACATACACCGCACTGCGTGGTCACGTGATTAATCTGACTAGTTGAGCGACAGATCAGAGTAAACTCACAATTTAATTCGTATACAGCAAATAAAAATACTAATCGATGTGTTCGAGCGTTTTTCCATAAAATAATTATCTGAATTTTAAACGAATATGTTCTTTTCATCATGAAGGCACTGTATTTACAGCAGATAAAGTAAAAATCTTTGTATATATCTACAAAGTCTATGTAAATTTCCACAATTTGTATCAGTAGATGGCTGCTTCTAAGATATATAATTTTGTATGCGTTTTTGCTACTTTTTATACAAAAATAAATGTAAATTTACAATAAACCGTTTATATTCAATCTGTATTTTATGTTCTAGCGTAAATTTACGTTTTAAACGACATACAAAAATGTAAAATCACTTGCATAACAGTATTACTTATGTAAGCCAATTTTTAATATTAAAATAAGCAATATTCGAGTGTATAAATTAACATAAACTTTGTATGAGTGTAGATGTGTTTTCAAGAAATACAGGGTGGTCCCGAGGTAATGGGCAAAATTCATGGGTAGATTCCCGAAGCAGAAATATTACGATTTAACCGAACTTACCTTAGTACAAAAGTTGTTAGTTAAAGAGATACAGGGTGTTAAATGTAAAATATTATTTTAGTTTAGTTTATTTCCATTTATTTCTTAATAAATGCAAATATCTACACAAAATTTTGGGGTTTGGGGTTCTTTGGATAGAGGAATTGAAATTTGTTCACATTTTGGTTATAGTTCATAGAGGGCGCCAGCTACCGTAGATTGAAAGTGTTGGAAACGACATAACTATTTTGTACTTTAAGGTATCTCATCTTTGGTATCAAATTCTTATTTTCCAACTTTTTTTACACAAAACAGGTGAACTTTATGAAAGTAGCTGTCTCGCACCGTTTCCGAGATATTTGGCTTTGAAACTTCCAATGCTAATAGTTGAAATAATTAAAATAATTTAGAAATGTCAAAAACAAGGGTTTATTTAGAATTAAAAATTGTAATG
>NW_019416231.1:802900-818668 GCF_000390285.2 Anoplophora glabripennis | reverse complement strand
TCTTTTTTTGGAGAATAAATAAATCTTTAATATGTGACGAGTTACCCCAACAAATAATGCAGTAGCTTAAATTAGACTGAACATAACCAAAGTAATACATTTTTAAAATTTCCAAATCTACAAATTTGCCTAAACGCCAAAGAACAAAACAATGTTTTGCCAATTTATTCAATAATTCGTTAATATGATTTAACCAAGATAACTTTGAATCCAAGAGGACTCCCAAAAATTTTACTGAAGTATTTTGTTGAATAGTTTTGTTGTTAAATTTGACTAATATACTACAATTTATTTCTTTAGTATTGAACACGATCAGATCAGTTTTTGTGCCATTTAAAGCTAAATTATTATTTTTACAATAATTTTGCATGCTAATCACAACACTTGATGCAAGGCCACTAAGTGCCGCAATAGATTCCGATTTAACCGCCACAGAAGTGTCATCTGCGAACATTGTTACAAATCTTTTTGAATTAGCAATCATTTCAATGTTATTAATAAATAGTAAGAACAAAAATGGGCCTAAAATGCTCCCTTGAGGGACACCTAATTGGATATGCCTCGGTTGTGAAAAATATTGACTACCATTGACATTTAAAAGAACTTCTTGAGTTCTTCCTTGTAAATAGCTATTAAGCCAGTTCAGCGCAGGACCTCTTATGCCATACCTTTCTAACTTGCTTAACAAAAGTGTATGATCAACTACATCGAATGCCCTAGTCAAATCAAATAATATACATGCACATTTGTCTTTATTTTCTAATGCATTTAATATAAAGCTATATAAAGATAAAATTGCATCTTGTGTCGCCAAACTTTTTCTAAATCCGAACTGATTTTTATTAATTATGTTATTATTTTCTGCGAAACTTAATATTCTTAAATAAAATGCCCTTTCAAATATTTTCGAAAATACAGAAAGGAGTGCTATTCCTCGGTAATTAGATATTAAATACTTATCATTCTTTTTATGGATAGGAATAATTACAGCTTTTTTTAATAAACAAGGGAAATATCCTTGTGTAAAAGATAGATTGATCAAACTAGTCAAAGGAACGGATATAAAAGAGATTATTTTATTAAGAATTGTGCATGGAATGCTATCAAAACCCGCCGAATTTTTCGTGCAAACTTTCCTAATTATATCCATTACTTCTATTTCTGTAAAAGGGAACAAAAATATGGAATTAGACACAAAAGGGATGCCTAAAGACACATCCCTTTGAAACTTTTTATCATTTAAGCACATGGCCGAATCGACAAAGAAATTATTAAATGCATCTGCGGCCTTATGTAAGTTTGAAATATTGTTCCCATCATCATCGTGATAGCTTTGACAAATGTTACTATTTAAAGTATTACAATTTTTTTTAATAATGTTCCAAGCTGCTTGAGATTTGTTAGAAGAATTCAATATCTTATTACCAAAATATGTTGATTTTGCTACAATAATTTTTTGTTTATGAATTTTCTTTAAAGTCTTATAGCGCAATTTTAATTCGTTATCATTAGTACATCTGTATATATCATATAATTCTCTTAACATAATCCCCTCATTAATGATTTCCAGTGTCACCCATGGGTTTGTCTTCATATGAGATTTATTCTTATTTTTACACAGTTCCACAGGAAAAGCTTTATCAAATGCATTCAAGATAACCTCATGAAAGAATGAAAATTTTTCATCAAGCGACAAATTTAAATCTAAAAAATCCCATCTGACTTTTGCTATCAAATGCTGGAAGAATGCTATATTTATTGGATTGTTACTAAGTCGCTTAAAAGTTCATAGAGGGCGCCAGCTGCCGTAGATTGAAAGTGTTGGAAACGACATAACTTTTTTGTACTTTAAGGTATCTCATCTTTGGTATCAAATTCTTATTTTCCAACTTTTTTTACACAACAAAGGTGAACTTTATGAAAGTAGCTGTCTCGCACCGATTCCGAGATATTTGGCTTTGAAACTTCCAATGCTAATAGTTGAAATAATTAAAATAATTTAGAAATGTCAAAAACAAGGATTTATTTAGAATTAAAAATTGTAATGAACAGTAAAATAGTAAACATTAGTAAAAAATATGCCTTTTTGACAATAATTGCTCAAAATGTCCACCTCTAACTTCAATACATTTATCAACACGTTTATTAAAAGATTGTCTTATTTTAAAGTATAAATCCTTAATGCGAAATGACTTTGCAGCATTTAAAACCTGCTACTAAAGTTCTTCTCAAGTGTTTATAGTTTCTCCATAAACAACTGATTTCATGTAACTCCAAAAACGAAAACCTCGGCATTCTATCTCACATTTATGTATACGAGTATACAATTTAATTTGTAAGCTAAGATGTAATTTTAATTAGATACGAATAATACTTAATAGAAATTAGCATACAAATGACAGCAATAAGACAAGTGGAAGACGTCAATTATTTGATTTTCGTCCAAATCCTACTTAAGAAACTTTACCGCTAAATTAATAATACCTGTAGGTACTTAATTGTAATTTAATGCAACAGCATTGGAAGTTTCAAAGCCAAATATCTCGAAAACGGTGCGAGATAGCTACTTTAATAAAGTATACCTTTTTTGTGTAAAAAAAGTTGAAAAATAAGAATTTGTTACCAAAGATGAGATATCTTAAAGTACAAAAAAGTTATGTCATTTTTAACACATTCAATCTACTGCAGCTAGCGCCCTCTATGAACTTTAACCAAAATGTGAACAGATTTCAATTCCTCTACTCAAAGAACTCCAATCCTCAAAATTTTGTGAGGATATTTGCATTTGTTAAGGAATAAATTAAAGAAAATTGAAAGTTCGGCTAAATCGCAATATTTTTACTTGGGGAATCTACCCATTTTGGCCCATTACCTCGGGACCACCCTGTATACTTCATTTTCTCTATAATAATAATTATATGCAACAAACCATGGGAGTCAATTTTCACAGCGGAAATCGTTTGTATTAGGCTTCTTACAATGCAAAAATCGTTGAGCTCGACCCCAAATAACAGAGAACCTACCAATTTGAGAAGGTTTGTTTCTATGTCTATGAAAGGCGTGTTAGACATAAGATTTAACCTTTTGATCTGTAATTTATAATGCAATGGTGAACCGCTAAGGGGTCAAGTCACCCTTGTCTGGAAATTGATTAGACATTAGAATAAAATGTGTTTTGAAAATGGATTTTACCATTTTTATAAAACGAAATTTGATATTTTTTTGCTAACGCGTTTCGCTTGACAACTAGACCGATTGATAATATTGATTTTAGTTATCATAAAAAGAAATTGTATAAAGATAACAAATATTTAACGCACGTGCGAGGTAACAGATAACATTTACATTTTGTTATTATTCTCTGCATCTCTGGCGACTGATAAGAAGCAGCAAACTTTATTTCATAAGATTTGGATAACTGCAAAAATCAGTTCATCGCAATAAAAAGGGACAAAATTGTATAAAATATAGCTTCGATATAAGTAGACGATAAAAGTTCTTTTGATTTATAGTGTTTTTTTTTTAAGAAATAACGCTCTAACTAAACCAAAATCATGATTCAACTCCCAAAATAATGGTTATGCCACGTTGACATAACACAAAACACTTTTTACTTAGTGTTTCGCTCTGTGAACATCAAGATCTCAAGGCATAATCATGATCATGCGTGGGAAAGTATAGTAAGAAATCCAGCAGAGTGTAACATTTCAAATAATGACATCATTTAAATAAAAATATTTCTCCCAATTCCGGAAATTTCAAAATTATTATTTTTGGTCGTTCAAATTACAAAACAAGAGTAATACAAGATGGGAATTATTGAAAACAATCATTATTAAAATGCATTCACGCAACGCCCATCAAATATTAAAAAGTTAAACAAAGTCAATGAAAGGGTTAGGACGACGAAGGGCAAGATGAGGTCATAGGTCAAACAGTATAACGACTTTATATGAAATTCGATATTTGGTACCTACTATCGAGGGCGCTTCAACCCTTTCCGTCAATTTAACCCCTTTTAGACCAATAAATCGGTTGTTTATTACTTCAAAATAAAACTTCCTTGTACACGACGATGAAAAAATATTTGACAAGGGAACAGTGTGGCGACAATGGCAGTAACATGGTTGGTAATGAATTGTGATAAAAGGTAAATAAATGTGTTAAACGCAGAAATAATTATTGAGTGAAGCTTGACCTTGTTTTAATGGTAACTTAATATTTTCTTAATAAAACATTTTATTAAGATATACAGGGTTAGTCTAAGATCTAAAATATGGAAACCCCCAAAAATCTTAGCGGAAAAACATTTTGGGGATAAATGGTGAGGACAGCATTGACCTTGAGGTCAAGGTTCAAGGTCATATCAAGATCAAGTAGTTTTTTTTAATGGGGGCCTTCCTTTTCGACCTCGGAAAGAGCAGAAAATTCTGCATCCGAATACGACATTGACTGAGATCTCAAGGTCAATGGTCAAGGTCAAATGCTGACTTTTACTGTAATTTTTTACTTTTATTTATTATTTATCTGATGGTATTCCTTAGTGACCTTGATCTTGAGGTCACTAAAAAGTTGTGAGTCCCTTCTATTCCACCGTCGAAAATAAAAAATGACAGCCGGAATAATCACTCGACCTCTACCTGACCTTGACCGTTGATCTTAAGGTCACTTTTAAGATCATAATAACCTGTAGAATTCTACGTTCCCTTATTTCTAGCTTCGAAAAAAGGGGTTGACCTCAAGATCAAGGTCACTAAGGAGTACCATCAGGTATCTACTCCATTTGACCTTGACCATTGACCGTGATCACAAGGTCATATTCGGATGCAGAATTTTCTGCTTTTTTACTTCCGGGGTCGAAAAGGAGGGTCGCCATTTAAAAATATTGACTTGATCTTGATACGACCTTGGACTTTGACCTCAAGGTCAATGCTGTCCTCACCATTTATCCCAAAAATGCTTTCCCGCAGAGATTTTTCGGGGTTTATGCACTTTTGACTAAGCCTGTATAAACCTAACAACTGTAAACTTATTTCGTTTAAAAAATAAATCTTAATTATTGTAAGTTGGTTGCTCCAGTAGCTAGTAGTTCTGTAATTTTCTCACAAATTATGAGCAGCAATGAAACTTACAATTCTAAAAATAATCTTCCAAAATAAGGAAAGATTTAAAAAAATCGAATAAACTGGAATTTACTGGAAGTTACAGCTTAATATTTTCATGCTTATTGTATTTCTGACACTAAAACGATGAAAAAAATGTATAATTACTTATTTTCCCATAGTGTAACAAAATAGACACTTTTCTATGATCCTAAATGGGAGTGCAGTGAACCAGAAAGCTTAATAAGTGTAAGAACTCAAGGATTACCGTAGAACTACCATCTGTTCACATAGTTGTAAGAGGTAAACTACTATAGTCATGTTAAATAGATTCAAATATATTTTTTAGTACATTTTTTTTTAATTTGGTTACATTTGTGTTTAAAAAAATTTAAATAACTAAAAAAATACAATCTATTGTATACAAATTTAATGATGTTGTGTCTCTACTTCCCCATCATCTGTCAAAGTTGAGCTCTCGAAATGTTGTTCTGTTCCAGAATCAACCAAGACAAGATAATGAAATTTGGAGCTCGGTATAGTTATAAATAAATTCCAGATTTAGTAAGGGTGGGAGGGATTAGGGATAAATATTGCTTTCATCCAACTATTTGAGGAAAATTTTAAATTTTAATATAATTTTACAGCTTGTACTACCATTTGAACAGGTTGTACTATTTTGTAAGTAAAACTGATTTTAAAATATAAATGCAACTAAAAATTTCCCGACGCATTTAGTCGTTTGCCCTTGAAAATTAAACATTTTTGCCTGCGGAGCTTTTTTTTTCCTTGCCCACCTAGTAAAAAAGCCACGAGCCTCACCTATTCACAATGTTACGAGCCACCACTGGTGGAAACAAGGAGATCTCTTTGCAACAGCTGTTTTTTTTACATGATTACGTTTATCAAGGGTGACAGTAGTACAGCAAGAATACAGGATGTTATTTGAATTATTATCAGCAGTCGGGAATCTTGTATGTCGTGTTAGACGTCTTTTTGCATACTTAGAACTGTTATGGAAGAACGTTTTTTAAATTCTTCTGGTAAGATTTCATTTTTTTTAATATTGCTATTTTCCCATGTTTTTTTTTATCACAGTGCCACAATGATACTAACCCCGCAACTTATCGATCACACTAATTCAACAAAAGGTCAAAAAACGATACATTTTCAAAATTTTCACGATTTTCCCCAGTCTTATATTTCCGTACCCACTCGAACCATTAATCACTCTCTACCAAAGACATCTCTGATTTTTTTTTATACGAGAGGGCTGGGCAGGCATTAAAGACACAATGCGCCATATTGGCATAATCCCGACGTCCAACCCCTTCACGAGTGGCTCACTTTTTACGGTCCAAGAAAGACTAGTTAGTCTAGAACTTCAGACTCGCCGCCGCATGACGTCTTTGCGCGACAATCGGGATAACTAATGGGTGGTTGGGGCGTGCATTTGAATATTTAAATAAATGTGAAAGTTCAAAGTTCCCAACGACCAGACACAAGCGTAAAATATACAGTACATGCGGGGAAATATGAACTCGATTGGGGGTAGATGCATTTGATTTTCGGAAATTCGGGACCCTTTTCAAGCTCTGCTGGCTCCTGTATAGACTGCATAATTGTTTTAATTAAAAATGTTCGTTTAAATCATTGCTTTTGGGGGAACGGGGCGAATTGTAGGTCGCGTGACGAAAACTAATGATTTTACGAGCATAAATTTTGCGTTAGACAATAAATGTAATAGCTACTGTCAAATATGTGAATTATATCCAGTGAAAATTGATCCCGCGCGATTCATATATATATTGTCTGCAAACGTCGAGTTAAATAAAAACAAATCGAATCCAAAAGTAAATCCACAAGTAACTTTCATTTCAGGGGTTCCCCAAGGGTCTATTCTGGGACCACTCTTGTTTGCTGTTTTTATTAATGATCTAAATGAATGCCTTGATGTCAATCACTTACGCTATGCAGACACCTTTAAATTGTTTTTAGAAATTAAATCTACTACACTGTAAAATAATCGGTATGGGCGAAAGCAATAAAGGTTCGGAGTGAATCAATAGAAATTATTGAGTACGTTTTCACTCAACATTGGGCATTTTGATCATTGATTTGTGATTGTATTTAAACTACAACTGAATACTTCCACTCAAATATACGTACTCCTTAGATAAATTCTTCTCGTATACTCGTATTTGGTGCACTTGTACCTAAATCAGAGTGAATGTCCTCATTACCGAGTGAATTTAAATGTATATTAATTCTGAGTAATTTGAATGGCGCCTTGAAGATTGCACCACTTACATATTGCTTCTGTAATTTCGATCACAGTTGATAGCGGCCTGTTAGATGTTCCAGAAAAGTGTGATCGCCAGGAAAACAGGCCTTAGCCGGCGGGTCTCAGTTAGCGGGTCTCAGCCAGGACAGGAGGAGGCCCCGCGAAGTGAATTAATTTCAACACTGTATATCCTATTAAAAACCAAGCCTGGGTAAAAAATTACTCACTAATAGTTAAATTTAAATCATATTAGAGAAAAAGTCAACTCTAAGTTGGTTTTATATGCTCGGAATAGAGTCAAAAGTCGCTCAAGTGATAGTTAGCAGTAAATCGCATTTGAGTAAAACTCACTCATTTCTGACGCAATAGTTTCGCTCAGTTGTACTCATACTAATAGAGTAAAATTTCCCTCAATTGGTAATTATCGAGTAAAATTGAGTGAAATTTTTTTACAGTGTACTCTGCTCTAGATTTCAAAATAATCTCGACAAACTGAATAACTTGTATTCAAATAATATTCTTATCTCTGAATGTTAGCAAATTTATTATGTTAGTAAAATTATGTACTACAGTCGACGCAAAAGTAGTCTAGATTTTGAATATAGAACTGGTGATTTTTTTTAAATAGTTCTGCGCAGTTTACTGACCTTGGTGTTACGTTTGATGATAAATTATCGTAGAAAAAGTATAAATTATCGTATCCCATTGCAGAATGCAGATTTTTTTGGTCTTTCCACTTAGAATGCGCAACAATTGACGAACAGTTTCCACAGCAACTTGTATAAATAGGAAACCAATATCTAAGAAACCGTATGATAGCTCGTAGAAATCAATTAGGTAAGATACATAATTTATAATAATTCTCCTTCAAACTGCTGTCGTTGACTAACTTATCCTCCATATGCCTGATAGCGGCAACGCCGCGGTCTCGACGTAGCGTATTATTTGAAATTTGCAGGTGTCCAAGCAAACAGAATGATCGAACGTGAGCTAGCGAACGCCGAGCAGAGCGCGCCAGCCAAGTGCAACGTTGCCAAATCTAAATCAGTGGCGGAATAACCGTACAGCAAAAGGGAACAGTGCGAGTGAACCTTACCACTAGCTCCAATTCACTCCAATAATTCAATACTTTTAATAAAAGTAAAAACAAAATAAAAATTTTTCAGGGACCAAAGAGTGTGAAGAGATAGAGTTTGTGAATTTAAAATAAGCCTTGTAAAGTGTTTGTGTAGTTTTAGAAATTCGTATTTTTTATACAGGTGATTCTTTTTGAGTGGCAAATATGGATCTGGAAATACTATTTCAAACTGGAGGATTGGGTCAAACAATATTGACTGTTTAAGAGATATGGGGTGTAGAAAATTAAATTATTTTGTAGTTTCTCGATAATTTGGAAAGTTTTTGCAGTACCAATTTAAATATTGTTAGTTTCAGTCCGAAATTGGAACATTTTTATATACTGGAGCTTAGTAGAAAAAGGGCCAATGTTCATTGCAGTGGACATTGGCCGTTTGTCAAACGTTTTAAAAATATTTCAAGGACCAAAGCCATACATTGCCTCATTTTCTATTAAACTAAGATGGACTTGGGCCATTTTAAAATTTAAATAATTAAGGCTTATAATACTTGTCGACATTGGCCCTTTTTGTGATGCAAATATGTAACATGGGTAGTCCAGGAGACTCATTGGCTGTTAAATGTAATTTTTGGACATTGGCCTTTTTCCTACCAAGCTCCAGATATAATATAAGAAGTAATAAGTAATAAAATAAGGAGTTTTAATCAAAGAAAGACTTTTCCACCGCACCAGTCTAAAATCATTATCTGAAAACAACATTCTCGTTGTCCACGCGACCAGACCCAAAAACAAACGCCAACCTGTCCACCAACCCGATCCTAGACCAGATCGGATCGCGATAGCTCTGGACACCCACAAAAAAACACCAAAACGACGAAACGCATTTCGAGGGTGTTAAGAGTTCTAAGCCCGGTGCGTATGCGGCCAAATCGTGGCGGGGGGTGGGAACGGTCGAGGGGGTAAGCGAAACAGACGAGAGTCTCATGGCCAGGTAAGACCAGGTAGAATTTACCGGCACTTGCCGACTTGATCTGGCGGCGTGAACAGCGTAGTATGCGAGCGATTCTGACCGGTGACCATGCGGCTTTGAGTTTTAGTGTTTGGGGCATTGTGAACTGTTCTGACAGTGACTTGTGTGGCTGTTTTTTGGATTTTTTACTGTGCTGTTGGTAAGCTATTTTGGAAAATTCGTCCCTTATGTATACAAATATCCTTCACTTATGGCACAAGACTTAAGACTATCTCTAAAGCTTTTAAAGACAATAAAAATACTAAAACGTTTCCCTCAATAATTATTTCTCACTACTAGACCCAATTTTTTTAGACAATGACACTTCTGAGTAATGTAGTATTTCAGTATTCGAAAAATATTTTTGATTTAATAGAAAATCATCAATAAATATAAAAATATTCGTGTGGAACTAGAAATGTAAATTTAAACTAAATTTCTAAGCGCTTTATTGAAAAAAAAATTAGCATTCACCAAATTTGTCTTTAAATATGCTGTCAATACTCTGAGATTTAAAACAATTTTGTGGTAATCCATTTTACAGTTTTTCTAGATGTTAGACTCCAAATTTAAACAGTCTTATCATTAAAAAATATCACCCATTCCTCAATTACTTATGTCTTCCGAAAAATTCACCCCACCAAAACACCGGCTTACGTTACAAATTGTCGTGTGATGGCAACACACCTCAGCTGTGTAAGTCGACGATATTAGATCTTATCTCACGATGTTACCGGCAATTTTGGACAGATGTCCGTAATCTTATTCTGTAGTTTTCGGACGGCACTGTCACCTGTACAGTGTACACGTCCATTTACCTTTTTTTGGGCGTTTGTTAGACTTACAGTTATTACGAACGAGATGACGGATCAAGCGGTATAACGACATTGGCGGGAAAAATTATTAGGTTATGTTACGCTGGAGAGGCGTAATATTGGACGGATATTACTGGAATCACAGCCTCCAGAAGCTGTAGGAGGCTGTGACTGAATTTATGCGTCAAATTGGTCATTGATCAAGTAGGTATTGTTTGTCAAGTAGATGAAGGTGGTTTCATGGTTTGAATAGTTGGAATAATTTTCAAATATCCTCCGGAAAATATTCAAATCTAGTAATAAATCTAAGCAAAATTAAAACTATAATATTCCTCCTCCAGGCCCATCTTTATCAGAACACTCCAAGATAATAAAGAATAAGAGAAAATAAAGAATTTGATTCAAAACTAACAGACGTAAATTTAGTTGATTTTTTAGATAAAGAAAGAACAATAGTGTCTAATGTCATTTGCAAAGCAATTTCGAGGAATTCTTGGATCAGTACCTTGTACCTACTATTAGAAGAGTTCTATTTCAAGCTGTATTAAATTTATTTACGGTAAATTAGGACGATCCATTTGAGTATAAAGCTGTTTATACAAGTATGAAATACTACTGCAATTATTTGAATACATTTCGATGCTCACTTACGACGAAATTGCTCATTTAAGTTACAAATTATATACTTCATATTATGTTATGCTATAAAATTAATTTAAACCAATTCTGACGGATCAGATCTTAGAATTCCTTAAACATACATCTAAATTAATTTTTAGAAGGAAAAAACAAGTAAACTACAACTGAATCTATATTTTAAGTTACAGAATTTTGGGGCAAAATTGCAAAATCCATCTGGATCTCCTGTAAACGTCGTATGCATATAACCTGTTTTATTTGTTCAAGAAAATATCACAACTCCCTACATTTGTTACATCTTTCTACATATTACAACAAACAGGTCAATTTATTTGTCAACAAAGATCACAAATCAGAATAGACTTATAACTTACGCCACACTAATGTAAAAAAAACTATCGAAAATGAAAACAAACAACGAATCATAATCACAGACCTCAGGTAGTTGATCTGTATTTATTTAGGATTATTCAAAATCTTTACCAATTCTTTTATCCAATTGAATCCTGTTTAACCAACAAAATGAGCTTACGTTGTAAGCCTTACTAAATCTTTGCAGAACTAATAGTCTTAGGTTAATATGTATGTAAAGGTAAATTTGGGACGCCCTTGATTGTTCTGTTATGAGGACGATTTTCCACAAATACTTCGTAGTAAAAAGAACTAATTAATAGGCGTAGAAATACTGCAAATACTAGTAATATTCTATACAGAATGTTTTAGAAAAAAAAAGGTTATAAATTCAGAAGCTAATACAACATAATAAAAGAAGACTGTTTCTTTTCTTATAGACCACGGGTATTTTTTGAGTACTAACAGTCTCTACATTTATGAACCGTTTTCTAAAACATCCTGTAGTGCTACTCAATAGACAATTACAAGAAAAACAACATATAAATAATAAACGTTTTAATGGGGTAAGAAAAAGAGTAATTTTANGAATCATGTTTAACCAACAAAATGAGCTTAATCTTTGCAGAACTAATAGTCTTAGGTTAATACGTATGTAAAGGTAAATTCGAGATGCCGTTGAATGTTCTGTTATGAGGGCGATTTTCCACAAATACTTCGTAGTAAAAAGAACTAATTAATAGGCGTAGAAATACTGCAAATACTAGTAATATTCTATACAGAATGTTTTAGAAAAAAAAAGGTTATAAATTCAGAAGCTAATACAACATAATAAAAGAAGACTGTTTCTTTTCTTATAGACCACGGGTATTTTTTGAGTACTAACAGTCTCTACATTTATGAACGGTTTTCTAAAACATCCTGTAGTGCTACTCAATAGACAATTACAAGAAAAACAACATATAAATAATAAACGTTTTAATGGGGTAAGAAAAAGAGTAATTTTAACGTTTTTTTTCTGCTGAGAGCAAGACCCATGGGCAAAATAGTAACTGGAACGCTCCCAATGCCCATTAATTACCTACCCAGCATTTGTCAACAAGTCAATAAAAAATAAAAATCACCCGATGACTTGCAACTACCATACAATCCTAGACATTAGGATCCCGACTATACACAATGCTACTCCTCACTGCACTGTCGTCGGGGGATTTTTATTATTTATTTTTCCATGCAACCATTGTGTCCGGGCGTAATTATCATTGGCTTTAAGTTAATTAAATCGGGTCTATGAAAGAGGATATGGCACCCCATAGTGATATAAAGTGGAGTACTGGATATTATAAGTCTAACGTACCTACACTGTGATAGTTGTAGTTTTGGCTGATACACGGTTCACATCTGGGGCCACTATTGTTTAGGATATATTGTTGCAAATTCATTGATTGGAAACCGATAATTAACAAAAGTCGATGCAGGCCAAGTCATCATTTTGTCTGACAATTTCTAAATATTAAAATTACGCTTAAGAAAATTATCATGAAATCTCAAATCAATACAGTTTGATGATGATTTTGGAAGTAAACTTTTTACAATCAAATCAAGCATCAGATATGTCAGATAACTACCAAATAGCTATTGAAATATTATGCTTGTAAAGTTTTATCGTTTATATATTTTCTCAACGTATGCTTTGTATATATACGAATCAGATAAAACCAAAAGATAAATGACAGAGATAAATATAAAATATTGTCATGTTGAGAATATTTTTAAAAATATTTCTAGTCTAGCCCATTCATAAAGTTTTGCATATTATTTCTTTTTAACAAATAACAATTTTACACAAAACATTTACTATTGTCGAGCTGTCTAATAAATATTATTTACAAAGCGGGCTATTCAAGAAAGGGCCGAAACACATTGTTAGAACTCTGTATTGGCATGAAATATCTATATACTTGATGCAGGTAGGAAATATTACCCATCAATTTGAAGAGTCTCTTTTCCTAAAAACATTTTTCATCCCATACGAGGTGACATTCAATTGTCTTTGCAACACAGCAATTAAAAACCTTTTAAAAGTTTGTGCTCTTATTAGTTTTCTTTCTTGCTTCATTGCCGTGTAGAAAATACAGTCAATAATAATACGAAACTAATGCTTTATTTCGATTACAGTTATCCAGAAGCGTTTCCACTCAAAAATTAGCTAATATAATAAAAATACCCATTACCGCAGCCGTAAGACTCAATTTCTTTTATGCGTTTTTTAATACAAGGTGCTTCGTATTGTGTTGTTCAAATTTTGAGAGCACAAAGTAGACTAATGTCTAAAACTAAAGAACAAAAAAATTGTGCGGGTCATTCTTTACTTGATCCAGTCACAGGTCTATGAAATTGTAAAGAATAAATAAACATGTTTAAACAATACTTATTCAGGGTTGTATATTAAGCTTTCAAATAAAGCAAAAAAAATGACACATCACAATCTTTTCGATGGTATCATCGGAGTAAGTTTGCGAAAAAAATAAGTTAACAGTAAAATAAAAGTAGTAATCATTCTTCACGATGATCAGAAAATCATTCAACCTTTCCTGGGAGAGCTGAGTAGGGCTCTGTTACGAGCCGCCTCTCCCGAACTCTACTGATGACAGTATGAACTTAAACAAGACACACAAATTGAGTAATGCCTCAAATCGGAAACTGATACAGCAATATATTTATGTATACGGCAACGGACATCCCACCACCCCTAAAACGTACTTTCCCACAACCATCCTTTACTCTCTCGACGTGCCTCTACAGGTTTTATAACCCTCGGGGCAAACGTAAGGTCCCGTTTGAGAATATGCCGATAGGTTTCTGTATTCCAGTCCAGTTCGTAAAGCAGAAGTTAGTACCTAGTCGTCTACCCCTTCTTAGACGTCCAGAAATTGCCCCCTTGTACTAATTTTAACGACCGGAGTACAAGTGTGGCTAGTTTTTGAACACGACAATAAAAAAAGTTTTATTTAGGAGACTGGAGTGCTTGGAATTTACAGGTTTTGTTTTTTTTAAGTTACTCGCGAGATTTATAGGCAAATCGTTGCTTTTTTTATGTGGCATGGCTTTAAGGCGCTTATCGCTTGTTTCAGACAACGTTTAAAAAAAACAGTGCATTTTTAAGAATCTTTGCAATCTACCAAGACTCTACGGTAGCAACCATTTGCAAAGAATATCACTGTGTATTAGAAAATTTGTGTTTAAAATTGCTGTTTCGAGAAATCGGCACCAAGTCCTTTGCAGTTTTTGTTCCGGCCATGGCGGATCTGTTTTGAGGTGGATGTAAGAGGGGGCAAGCAAATTTTTTCTGGATTACCTTCACTACAACCCACATAATAAAAGTGTAGATCCCTAGATCTGGGCGAGGTCCGGAACGTTTTCAAAATTGCAAGAATATTTAAAAAATTTAAAAAAATACCCATTATACAGGGTGGTCGCGATGTAATGGGCCAAAATCCATGACTAGATTCCTGACGTGAAAATATTGCGATTTAGACAAACTCACCTTAGTCCAAAAGTTGATACTTACAGAGATACAGGGTGTTTAATGCAAAATATTATTTTAGTTTTTTCTTATTTATTTCATAATAAATGCTCATATCGAGATGAAATTTTGGTGTTAGGGGTTTTCTGGGGCGAGAGATTGAAATATATCCATGGTTTGCTTGTAGCTCATAGAGAGCGCCACCTGCGCTAGGTCGAATGCGTTGAAAACGACAGAACTTTTTTATCTTTCAAAAATCTAATTCTCAGGTAGCAAATTCTGATTTTACAACTTCTTTTACACAAAAAAGCTATACTTTTTGATAGTCGCTATCTGGCACCGTTCTCGTAAAATTTGCCATTGAAAATTCCAATGTATTTGCATTCAATTACAAATCGGCAAAAATTTTCAAGTAGGCTTATGTTAAAATCCAATTTTGACATTTTCCACTTATCTTAGTGCTGTCAGTAATATTACAGTATTATTCGTGCCTTATTAAAAGTATTCTTTACTTTATGATCTAAATCGTAGTGCGAGATAACATGCCACGCCATAATTTATTTTCAAATGGAGAAATGCGCGATATGGTTTGCGTTTATGCGCAATCAGATTATGTTGGACGTCGAGCGCTTCGTCGGTATTCAGAGTTGTATCCGAATAGAAGGCAACCAAATCGGAAACTATTTCAAGAACTTTTTAATAGACTTGGAGAAACTGGTAGTTTTCGTCCTAAAAGAGACAACGCAGGGCGTACTGTTACAGTTCACCAAGAAGAAGAAATTTTAGTAAGAGTGGCAGGAAATCCAGAAGTTAGCAGCAGGCAGGTAGCTAGAGAAACCGGTGTTAGTAAAACAACAGTTCTCAAAATCTTTCACAAGGAAAATTTATATCCCTACCATTTTACACCCGTGCAAAATCTTTTAGCAGCAGACTTACCAGCTAGATTACAATTTGCTCATTTTAT